>NW_026606907.1:2132500-2166486 GCF_029890125.1 Rhinichthys klamathensis goyatoka | reverse complement strand
ATTAATAAGGAAGTAAGCTTGTGTGTGAGTTTGATTAATAAGGAAGTAAGCTTGTGTGTGAGTCTGCAGGGAAGTTGCCCATTGTCGGCGTGGGAGGAGTGGCCAGCGGACGGGACGCGCTTGATAAGATCCTCGCGGGAGCGTCTCTCGTGCAGCTCTACACGGCTCTCGTGTACCAGGGTCCGCCGGTGGTCAACAGAATCAAGAGAGAGCTGGACGACCTGTTGAAGTGAGCATACACATGTTTTTTCCATTTCTCTAGATATTAGGGGTGTGACGGTACAAGTGTTCGTCTCAAACCGTCGCGCTTCGGTGCGTACAGTCAGACCACAAACACAAGCCGTTACAGATTTGCGTGATATTTTCTAAATGTCAATAAAAAACTATTGCGAAATGACAGCATTTCCATTAACTGTTGTTATGCGACTAAAACATCTTTTTTTTTTCTCTTGCGATAAGTCAATCCAAAAATCATGGCAACGGTTCTTAGTCAAGCGTGCCGCACAAGCCCTGAAAAGTGAAGCCAAAGCGTCTCGATCGCCCCCCGGTGGCCGGTCCTAGTATAGCTCATAAACCCCGCCTCCCCATGTTATTCAACTGCATGTGAGACCAACTAAACAATTAACCCTTTAGGCGCCAGAGGTTTTTTCCTAAAACGTTAGATTTTGACATCTTAATTTCAAAAGGCTATATCTTAAAAGTGATAAAAGATAGAGACTTTCTGTAAATTAGAGAAATATTAAGGATGACCCAAAGTTTATGTAGGGATTACATTTTCCCATCTAACTTGCATATTATGACGTCATATAGTGGCGGCAATCTTGGATTATAGATTTTTCATGAAAAGTCTCATGTTTAAATGATAAAATGCAGCCCTTCTTTCCCCCCAAAATGTCCCTCACCTTCTCTATGCTATATTGCACAATACTGAATGCTCAGGTATATAGTAAGTAGTAAACAAACTGTGTAAATCATTACTAATAAATGATAGAAACAAACCGAATGCATGTAGTGGTTGGCCTTTTGCTGTAGAGATTTTCCATTTACTAAATACAGTAGGCACTCTGATTCCATGTATGGGGCACATATATATTATTCATATGACATACAAACACAAGTAGACAACACCTGTTTAGTTCAAACGCTCACTCGCACAGATCATGAGTGAGATGATACGAGCAGCGCGGCCAGATCTGCCTCGCGCCCGCGCCGAGTGTGCACCGCTCGGACTACTGTCATTGTCATTGTGACTCCCCACCCTGCCTCCATGTCGCCTCCTAACTGTCCTATGAATACTTGACCTCGTCTAACATACCCAGTGGCATTAGACAAAGTCTCCACCACAATACTGTTGCCGCGATTGCGGAGAGGATCTGATAACATGGCTCACTCGCACACTAGCTCCGCTTTTGATCGCAGATTCAATGCGCTCTAACTCGGAACATTTTGTATAGAAACATGACGTTTTTTTGATTCGGGGATGAAGTATGACATGTCTGCCATCCAGTGGAGGGGAGGTTGAATGAAATTTGACACCCAATTTGACAAAATCGGCCGTTTTATTCAGTGCCGCATTAGGGCTGTCAATCTTCCTCTATAATACTATTCGAATTCCATTCCTTATTTCATTTAATATTCGAATAATATTCGAATATTAAATGCTCAAATTCATCCTATTATTAATATTTACGACATTACTCAGGCTTAGCATGTGGTTGTTGTTACACGTTCTGTCCACTAGAGGGACATCTAACATTACAATAAACATTTTATTTGTGCTGAATATGGTTGAAGCGCTACCGATGGTTTTCGGCTAATATCTCCGCTAAAACACCACCAAAAATTCTGAAACTTATATCGTTCTTTTCAGTTCGACTAGACGGTTCCAACGAGTTCGGTGCTCGCCGAATCCGTTGAGTTTTCACCGAGATATTTGCTCTTCACGGGCGCTTTTTTACGTTGTTAAACATTTACCATTTTTGACAGTATTGTTATGATGATCAACGTGGATAACGTGCACAATTGTGTTACTATTCAAAAACTTTATTGTTCATCAGACAAAACAAAAGCATTTCATTTTCACATGTGTGTAAGCCAAGGTGGTGAGAAAGGCAAGATTGCATACCGTAAAACTTCAAATAGTAGCCCGGGCTTTTATTTTCCCAAATCGTCGCACTGCACCGGCTTGTAGTATTTGAGACAGGCGTCTATATGAGACAGGCCTTTATAATTTAGTGTTGAGATGTTGTTCATTGAGTGTAGGCTTAGAGTCTCTAATCTCTAAAAATATCCAAATGCTCCACGTGAAACTTCCGACCTTTTACTATCGTATCAATTGGTTTTGATTAATATGCGCGAGGGAGAGAGAGCAAGACAGCGCCCATGTTGTTTGAAGACGTGAGAGTGCGCGCGCGCGGCCGGGGCGCTCTCTCTTTCTCTCTCTCTGCTCGTTATGCGTCCTGTCATGCGCAGCAGTCATTCTAGTCTACATCACTCACCGATCAAAATGGGCTTTGGCGGAACAAACATTTGCGTTGGCGGCCGCCAAAAAGCAGACGATCTGACGGGTTTTAGAAGATTAAATACAACCCGAAACTAAAAAACAGACCCGGCCTCTATTTGAGACCGGCCTTTATTTACCCAAACCTGCAGCCACACCAGGCGTGTAAAAGAGACAGGCGTCTATTTGGGACTCGGCTATTATTTGAAGTTTTACGGTATACATTTTTTAAAAATATATACATAAAAAAACAATATTCGAATAGTAACTTCAGCATTCGAATAGTATTGATTTTTTTAATATTCGAATTATATTCGAATTTCGGAATTCGTTCCAACAGCCCTATGCCGCATCTTGTCGAGTAAACTCGACCGTGGCTCTTAGAGGGTTAAATTACACTTCAAATATCGTTTTTCCAAAGATGGTTTCTGTCATTTAGTGTAGTTTTTATCACGCTGATGTAATTTCAAGTGTTTGTTTTTAAAATAAGTTTGTTTTTAGTTAGTTATTTGATGCGGTGGTGTGACGTCACGATTGACAGGTTCTCTGAGCGAAGTAGTCACTGAAGCACCAACAGACTTTTTTTCAGGATCTTCGGAGGACTGAGGAGATTGGAGCTTTAAATTTAATATCTAAATTTTTTATAATTAATTTGAAAAAAGTGCCGGAGCGTGTGCTTGCGATTGATTCTGCGAGAGTGAGGGTGGGGCCTTGATTTCGTGGCTTTACTTCCTGCTCACGACTGCGCAGGTCTGGTCCCGAGATCGCTTCTGCGCAGACTCAAGTTCCAAGATGTCAGCGCCATATCGGGACACTGGCGGCTTCACTTCTGACCAATGGAAGAGAGCGAAGGGGCGTCGTCCATCTTTTTTTACAGTCTATGATGTTAGTAGGTTTACGTGTATCTCAGCCGCCGCACTAGCTTATTATTATTAATAGGAGACATAGGTGTATTATTGAAGCATTAATGGAAGGAAAGCCTCTTATACTCGTGAGCGGCTCATATGAGTGTTTCTGGGTGTTTCTCCCTCAGTTCTGCTTCAAGATCTTGATACATTTTCATTTCTTTATTGTTTAGAATCCATTATTCCTGTAATATTTTTGTCTTTTATGAGTTTAATGAAGAACTGCCTCGTCTTCTGTCCAAACACACTCTTTAAAGAATGATCGACTTTAACGTACGTCATGTGACTTGTAAATATTTCCTATTTCGAATTGCCTGAAAAACCACCTCATGATGACAGCGTAAAAACTTTTTTTTGCAATATATGGGATTTTATGCGAAAATTGCGTGGAAATATTTTCAATTCGCAATTTCAATTTGTGTTAAGAGTATTTTAAGTGGTTTTCGCTGTTATAATGAGACAATCATTTGGCAATGTGTCGATTTGTGTCGTGTAAATCTCACTTCAGTCCAGTGATGAAATATGAGTGTGCTGGAAATATGAAGTCGACTCTTTTTCTCCGTCTCGCTCGTCTTTACGAGATTTCTTGAAAAAGCGTAATATTGAACTTTGTGCATCCGCCATTGTCACCGCATGTTAATGAACTCTCACGCGCAAAGAAAACTAATCTCCGCACAAGTTTGATTTTGCATTATTCAATTGACCGTTCGCAAAGACCCGTCCCCCTCAGTTACTGTCGCTATGTCCGACAAGGTACGCTGCTCTCTCACACACACACACACACACACACCGTGTTCTCACGCAGTGATACATCGCGGACTGACAACACGCTGACAGACAGTTACTTTTCGGTTACTTTTGATATTAAACATATTAAACATAAGTCTCACCTTTCAAATTTGGTCATTTTTAAAAAAGAAATGTAAACAATAAATTCCGTTTTGTGACTCTTTAATGTGTCGTGACAGATCGCTGTAGAGCATCAGTTAAAGCTGCTCGTGATCCGATCATCTCTTCCTTCTAGTTCATTTATAGCATCAAATAAACATGAATGAATATAAGAAGGAATGTTGTTTTAATCGCAGAAAGACATCAGTACATTACGTTTTTCAAGTTCAAATCCTCCCATGTTAATCTACTAACTCTCCTGACTGCTTTGTCGGACAAAATGGCGGATGGCGAAGTATGATTCGTCAGATCACCTGTCAATCAAGCTCCCTGCGAAGGGTCAATTTAATTAGTACTTTTATAACACAAGATGCTTTTTAGTTTTATAGCTGATTGTTAACTAAAACCAAATACTCTTTTGCAAGAGTGTATTCTGTTTACTTTGTGTATTCTAGTTACCGTTTTTATGTTATGTCATTGATTATCACACAATCAGTAATGGTGTGTTCACACCGAACGCGATTAGAGCGTCAAATACGCGTCTATCGCGTCTAGTTAGACGCTTGAACATTCGCTCGAGTTCAAATATTTCAACTTGCGCGGAAGACATTCGCGGCAAACGCGTCGCCCAATTCGCGTCATTCGCAACGCCTGGCGCGAATGATGCGTCTATTCGCGTCTGCATTGACTTTGTATGTAATCTACTCTCGCAAATAATTAAATTCGCGTTCGGTGTGAACACCGATGTGTCTTGTCTTGATGTTATGTGTTGAGGACCACAATCCTGGACTTTATTGTGTTTTTTCCTCGATTGTATTTTTTTGTTTCATCTGTAAGGCATTCTTGATACAATTAAATGCATCAAAAGGAGGCTGTACTGGACCAACTAGCGGACTAAACGCCATTAGGTGGAACAAACTGTAATTTGCACGACTGTCTGTTCAAAATAAATAAGAAACCTAGCATTTGGGATTTATTGTTGCTTGTTCCTACCGTGACCCCAAAACCGAGATGCGTACCGAACCGTGACTTCAGTGTACTGTTACATTCCTACTAAATGTTAACAAACATAATGGTATTAAACACATTTGTTTTATTTTATTAATAGGGCACAAGGTTTTGCGTGTGTAGCAGAGGCAGTGGGTGCGGATCATCGAGCCACACCTGAACAACCACAGACCCACAACGAATGATCACATGATCATAATGCCTAACATTCTGCGTTTACCACTGCGCATTAATGCCACATTATCCTGTACATTACATTAATTTACAAAACTGGAACCACTCTGGATTGTGTTTTAGAAATGATGTGCCTTGTCGGTGTTATAAATGTAAAAATGTCACCATTATGTTAAAGGAATATATGAATTTGAATAAATGCTCACGATTTGTAACAGTGAAGGTAATGTTAACCGTTTAAATCACGTAATGCATTATATTTCATTACATTTCTGAACATTGTTGATGAACATCATTTCCAAAGGATGAGGCTTATGCTGTTTGCTATATCTCTCTTATTTCTAGACATTGAATCCATCATACGAACTCAGTCAGTTTCTGTGACTAACATAATTTTTTTATCTGAAACTTTTCTATATTTAACTGTAAATTGAAGAAGCCATTCAAACTTTAAAGGTGCAGTGATTTATTCCTTGTGATGGAGATTCAAGTCATATCACTCTTCGTAAAAAATAAAAATGGAATTTCAACAATGGCAATGGAAATATTGATTTTAATTGCAATTAAAGCAAATGTTATTTTTGATAATGTTGTGTTTGTCAGGCTGAACAAGCTTGCTCTTCATTGCCAATTGGAAAAGCAATGCAATTTGCTTTAAGCAAAGTTAAACCACTGTGGCCGCACCAATTGACACTGCAATAAAAAATGGCTTGCATACTAATATTAATGTTTTTTCTTCAGTGTAGTATGGTAAATATTGTGTGCATGCTACAAATATATTCTGTATGCATTGAATAACTGGATGATCTGCTGCATTACTGTACAAGTCAATGTTATTACATACAGTTTGAAGTCTCGGCATCTAATAAGCTTGACCTCTCCTTGGATTGGAAAAATATATATTTGGAAAGAAAAAATTTAAATATTATTTGTTTTTCATTGTCAAGTTGATTCTTGTGAATACATAATCTTGGTAAGTTTCCAAAGCATAATACATGAAAGTACAAGAAACATCCAAATTCATAGCCGTAGACTTTGTCTGTGTTGGTAAAGGCACAAATGTATTTATTAAAGAAAGTTATATAACATCAAAGATCAAATCACCAGAGTGCAATGAAATGAAACTATAGATGAGAAGTACTTTAAATTGTAATGTACTAGATCAAAGAAATTGGGAACAAGACCATAAAATTGGCAGTGTTTAAATGTTACACCTTGCAAATACACACTGCTACGTGTTCAACTAAACAAATCACCATTAGCTTTGGGTTGCCTCATGGAAACATGTCTTTATTTCCATTAGGCAAACCCCACCTTTAATCCTGGGATAGGCGTGTTCCTTGTGTTGTGATAAGACTTCCAAATCAACATGGAAAATCCTTGTTTGTAACAAAATCTGAGGAGGATTTAGAAACAAATACCCAATCTTCAGAAAACGCCACAGGTATTGTTGCCACACAGATTCTACTTGCATACGTTACAATATTAACTAGAAGAACACGGGATACGGATCACAAATTGTGTATTACATTTATATTGAAGATTTAAATGAATAGTTCAACCAAAATACTTTTTGTATACATTTACTCAGTCATGTTGCACCAAACGCTCTCTCTCTCTCTCTCTCTCTCTCTCTCTCTCTCTCTCTCTCTCTCTCTCTCTCTCTCTCTCTCTCTCTCTCTCTCTCTCTCTCACACACACACACACACACACACTCACAAACACAAATAAATATGCAAAGCTTGTAAACAAAACATGTTCCATAAATTCAGTAACTGCTACCAAGAGAAGTGTGAAAATGATCAAATATTTTTAAAAATAAGTAATTTTAATGAATATCTTCACTGTGACTCGTTTCCTCCGGCCTGATATGTGCATCGTGGATTTAATTAAAAAACATTTTTTTAACCATATCAGATGTTACTGCTGAACTTTTAGAAAATCACATTCGCTGTATATATTATTGCATAATGGCTTTTCAAACATTGCTTAAATGCAGGGTAGGTCATTCATTATTATTTTTTATGGTGGTTGAAAGTCTCCACATCCTGATAACAATCACTAAATTATGGGGTCTAAATGTATTTATATGTATTACATGGCTTGGTTGAATTCTACAGTAGAATGCGGTCAGTTATTTCTTGATAACACCGACACCGTTGCCATGAAAACGAATCGGTTACCTAACGTAACCTCGGTTCTCTCTAGATGAGGGAACGAGTATTGCGTAAGCTAGCTTACGCTACGGGAAAGATTTATCTTCTCTGAGAAATTTAAGCCAAAAAATTATCCTATAATTTTGTATCCATTGTCAACGCAGTTCAGCTGCAGCAGACAATGAACGGGCTAGCTAGCAGCTCATTGGTTCGCTCACAGAGAACTGCTTAAGCCTATGAGGAGACGAATGAACCTCTCGTAAGAGAAACAGAGCGTTGCCATGGACTCAGTTAAGAGACGGAACGAACGGACTATTTTCTTTAGCGGAAGCAATACAATCGTTTTTGAATAAATAAACTCCTTTTTAAATCAACATTTTGTGTCGAATTATTGATTTATTTGGTAGGTAGCCATGTAATAAGCGGGATAATATATAGCGGGGCGGTTGTTATAGCGAATACAACCCCCTCAGACTGATTCAAGACCCCTCCGCGATCAGCCTGTCGGGGTTGTATTCGCTATAACAACCGCCCCGCTATACATTATCCCGCTTATTACATGGCTACCTACCAAATAAATCAATAATTTGACAATCAATAACTATACATTATCCCTTACATACCATACCATACCATAAAATGTTCATCCGATCATTGCATTCGGTCCGACAAACGGTGTCGCTTCCTGGAAATGACCCAGTTATACTCAAACATGGGGACCCTGCACACCACATGCTAATCTCTGTGCTCTACATGTTATCAGACACACTAACTGGTTAACAACAGTATAGATCCACCATGATTAAATATATAACGCATGACCCAGTCATTCCTCCATGGCGTATGCTCTCAGGTTCTGTCATAAGAGCGACTGAGCTTCAGCGAGTGACAGAACCTGTTACCCTGACCTGGGTTATTCATGGGCCTGTACTTCGCCTGAGGCGTTGGACAGACCTGTTCTCTCATGGGTGAAGTGTGTGACGCTCAGGAACCGTGACCCGCTAGACTTCATGACACTAAACACAGATGTGAGGAGAAGATGGACGCCTGAGGTTTAAAAAAACTGACAACTGTCACGCCATCAAATCATTACTGAGACTTTTTAACAAAGTCCACTGCAACCATGCCTATTCTTTCTGTAGAAAAATAGATGCATGAAGTGAATGAGAGGTGAACAAGGTGAAATCTAGATCTAGATGCCCACCATTATATACAGCAAGACAAGGAATAATCCCTTTTATTTCAGTTCATTTTACATTGTTGCGTTTCATATCACTTTTTTTTAATGAAACAACACATCTAATGTGAATGACCGTATTCCTTTGGCGCTTCCTTCTCTCAGTAAGTTGCCTGTAGTTGAAACTGGGACTGAATTCACAAAAAACTATGCTTTGTACTTTGTATTTAGGTGGAACATTTCAGCTTTGACAGCGAGCAGAAATAGGACAAAATTCATTGTAGGAAAATTTCATATTACAGAGTTTATGTACAGGTCAAGGGGGATTTAAATGCAGCCTGTATCAAAGGTTTTGGCATGGGATTCTTGTGATTTATTTATGTAAAATTTAGCACAGATAAGCATATGCGCAGTAGTCCCTTTTAATTAAAGAAATATAAGAACTGAATACAAACAGATCACATTAAATAGCATTAGAAAATCTTAGAAATCTTAAAATGTGACGAAGCATGAGCACTAAGTTCTCAGTCGTGGCTTGTTGTGCTTGAACTGTCAAAAACACACAAATGCTACATAAACACAGTCTGTTATGTCTGTGAATGTAAACAGCTCGAAAGAAATCGCATGTGTAGCCTATATTAGATCTGTGTGTTAAAGTGACAGACTGCTGCTGTCTATGCTGTTCATGTGAATCAAACAACAGAAATCTCTCACTGCTTCTGACTGAATAACTTTAAAAGCTTTAATACGAATCAATGTCTTACTTTAATGCTTTAAATGCTCTGGTGAGGAGAAAAACATGGCGGACGGTGAACGCGCACTCAGGGGAGGAGCTAAGCCAGTCGTGGGCGGAGCCTGTTCCACCGACGTCACATTGGAGTGCATCATGAACGGACATTTTGAGACACTCTTTCAAATTTATTGGGAAAATAACGAACGGAGTAAAAGTGAATTTTACATAATAGGTCCCGTTTTTAAAATCTTAATTATTTAAGTAATGAGTCTTGTTTTAACAGTTAACTCTTTCCCTGCCATTGAGTTTTCTGGCTTTCCATGTTTTCACTGTTATACGGTAGGGGGCGCTATTACATCTTGTGAACGAGTACAGAATCTCCTGATCAAAACGATCACATAATCGTTTGCATATATGAAATAACGCGATCATCAAAATCAAACAGCTTAATGTTACTGAATGAAATGTGACCCAGGACGAGCTACAGGAGCTTTGAGGTGTTGATGAACTCGATCGACTCCATCTGTGTTTAATCATCGGATTCGTTCTGAATATGATCCAGACATATTCTTCGACAAAAAAGTGATTTTCTCTGGGGTTTTTTTCTATGAAACTTACCCACATAAGTGTTGATAAAAAAAATAATGCATGAAGCTAGAATAAAAGGGATTTTTTTTTTGGTTAAAAAGCAGAGGGTCTGTTCTTTTTTTTTATATGTTGCATATTCAGATATTCTGGGGGTCATGAAACTTTTGTGAAAATGGTCAAAAACGCTGGCGGTGGCCCCAAAAAACGTTGGCGGGAAAATAGTTTTATTTTATTTTTAAAGAGCATACTCCTTTCTCAAATATCATCATACACCACTTTATAGACATAAGAAGACTCTTTGCAAAGCCATCATTTGCTAATTTTAACATGTATTTTTTTTTCATGCAATCTATCCTGGGGCTGAAATTGGTGAAATGTGATACAACTGTAAATGACTTCACTACTAAACGACAGATAGATAGATAGATAGATAGATAGATAGATAGATAGATAGATAGATAGATAGATAGATAGATAGATAGATAGATAGATAGATAGATAGATAATTAGAGATAGATAGATGATAGTTAGATAAATAGACAGATAGATCATTAGAGAGATAGATAGAGAGATGATAGACGGATAGATAATTAGAGATAGATAGATGATAGTTAGATAAATAGACAGATAGATCATTAGAGAGATGATAGACGTATAGATAATTAGAGATAGATAGTTTGATAGACAGATAGATAGATAGATAGATAGATGATAGATAGATAAATAAATAGATAGATAGATCATTAGAGAGATAGAGATATATAGATAATTAGAGATAGATAGATTAGAGACAGACAGACAGACAGACAGACAGACAGATAGACAGATAGATAGATAGATAGATAGATAGATTAGAGACAGACAGACAGACAGACAGACAGACAGATAGACAGACAGACAGATAGATAGATAGATAGATAGATAGATAGATAGATAGATAGATAGATAGATTAGAGACAGACAGACAGACAGACAGATAGATAGATAGATAGATAGATAGATAGATAGATTAGAGACAGACAGACAGACAGACAGACAGATAGATAGATAGATAGATAGATTAGAGACAGACAGATAGATAGATAGATAGATAGATAGATAGACAGACAGATAGATAGATAGATAGATAGATAGATAGATAGATAGATAGATAGATAGATAGATAGATAGAATAACTGAATGTGAAATCGACTTCGCCGGAAGATCAATTCTTTTCAGTCCAGATGACGGTCTGACCGTAAGAACACGTGTGTGCGCTCACACGAAATATAGTGTCGGCTAGACTGACACATGCGGGGATTGACAGAGCATTTCGGGGTGGCGGCTGGCGTGACCCAGTAAACCACAGCAGGGGAGATGAAGCTGTCTAAACCACTCACTATCTAGTGTGCGAATGCCTAGCCTGATCTCTGGCCTGGTCACACATGGAGAGATGATGATGATGATGATGATGATGAGTATGTTGCACACCCTGCCCTTCTCAATATCAAAATGACCCATCTCGCACTGTCTCTCATATAAGTGATCAAAATAATGCGGTAACACTTTACAATAAGGTTCATTAGTTAACTAAATACTGTAACAAATGTATTGCTCATTGTTAGTTCATACATTAAATAATGTTAACTAATGAACCTTATTGTAAAGTGTTACCAATATACACAAAAATGTACTCACAGTATAATGCACATAATTACCTTGCAATGTAATATCTAAAAGTTATTTTAATTGATTATACAACCAATCACAAGAGGGCATGAGAGGGTATTTGTAGTCAACAAATCAACACATAAAAAAGCATGGATTTGTCAAAATGTTGTACAATTGTGCATTACACATGTATTTTCAAGTCAGCTTTGAAAACACATCTTTTTTCTCTGGCGTACTCATAACTGTGGATATGTAGCTTTAGTGAGTTAAAATTTTATACTATGAAATTTGTACGATGTTTGTTTTTATTTTGTGTTTTTGTGAAGCACCTTGGTCAGCAGAAATGCTGTTTTAAGGTGCTATATAAATAAAAGTGACCTTGACCTATTTTAAGAGGTCTTTATTTATGCAAATGGTTCACGTGTATTTGTAAGAGCTTTTCATAATTTTGTGCTAAATTGGTTATGTTTTTCTCAATCTGACATTCTCTAAACTCTGGGTCTCATTTATGAAATATTGCGTAGAAACCTTCCTACATTTGATCTAAGATCATATCTATGCGTACACACGTTTTATATACGAGCCCTCACAACTCAAAAACACAATAACTCACCCAAAACATTTCATTCGTGCTTCAAAACCAGTTTGTATGTCAATTGGCAAATGCCACCAAAAGTATAGTAGAATATAGAATAGAATAGGTACATTTGAATTTATTTTTGTAGCAATGTTACATGTAAATAGAAAACCTTTCATGTCATAGGTATTTATGTAATAAACATTCATGTCGGACAGATTTTTAAAATTAAATGGATGATTTTGCATGCAATGGCTCACACAATAAAAGCTGTGAAGAGTTTGACAACGTGTCAGTTTTGTTCAGAAAGTCTCGAGGATTTAGTTATTGTGCAATTTGCTTAATTGATTAAGAATTGATGTAAACAAGAAAATAAGTTTTCAGAAAAACATCGAGGAAGAGCTGTTATTATTATTAAGTTGTATTCCTTCACCCTCTAGTGGTGATGAAGAGTATAAAAGCAGAGCTTCTTCACATCATGCAAACTTCATCAAGCATATAAAGCATTATAGTCTCCATTAATGGAAAGACTTGTTGTTACAGCAGTTTAGTAAAGTTATTATTATCATTCAGTGAATCTAAGTGAGAAGTCCTAAGGTTACGAGCAAATATACTTTATTACACGGCATGTTTTCAATGCAAGTTAAAATCAGCATCTGACATACCTAAACATTGGCAGATTTGTATTTAGATGATTTGTGTCAAATTAGTGTTATAAACTCAAGGGAAAAGCAATCACAGATATAAAACCACTATACAATCCAAACCTAAGACATTGACAGATGTTGTCAACTCTTATAAATAAGCCAATCATATACAGGTGAAACTCGAAAAATTCAAATATGGTGCAAAGGTTCATTTATTTCAGTAATTCAACTTAAAAGCTGAAACTAATATATTATATAGACTCATTACATGCAAAGTGAGATATTTCAAGCCTTTATTTGTTATAATTCTGATGGCTTACAGCTTATGAAAACCTTTTCACAATATTCTAATTTTGAATTTGGGGTTTTCATAAGCTGTAAGCCATAATCATCACAATTATAACAAATAAAGGCTTGAAATATCTCACTTTGCATGTAATGAGTCTATATAATATATTAGTTTCACCTTTTAAGTTGAATTACTGAAATAAATGAACTTTTGCACCATATTTGAATTTTTCGAGTTTCACCGGTGTGATGAAACCCCCACCAGAGAGAAGCATGAGCATGTAAATGACTTATTAAATGCTGTCAGTCACGTGTCCCAGAGAGAGAGAGAGAGAGAGAGAGAGAGAGAGAGAGAGAGAGAGAGAGAGAGAGAGAGAGAGAGAGAGAGAGAGAGAGAGAGAGAGAGAGAGAGAGAGAGAGAGAGAGAAGAGAGAGAGAGAAGAGAGAGAGAGAGAGAGAGAGAGAGAGAGAGAGAGAGAGAGAGAGAGAGAGAGAGAGAGAGAGAGAGAGAGAGAGAGAGAGAGAGAGAGAGAGAGAGAGAGGTGTGGCACGGCAAGGCCACAGTTCAAGAGACGGAAACTAAGGCAAACTCAGCGCAGAAAACACACAGACGAGACACACAACAGGAGTGTTATCGACTGTAGATCAAATCAAGAAGGCTGACAGGTGTAACCTCTCAAATATACAGCATTAAAACTACATCACCAGAAACGTCAGGACAAAGAGATGATTCATAAATGCGAGGCTTCGAACATCACGGCTGTCAATAACAAAAACGCCGAGTCACTTCGCAAGACGATTGATACCCATGCGATCACAGGCTTATGCAGGTTCACAGAGTTACACAACTCTGGGTGTCAGTAATGGAAACAGGTTATTCCTGCTTTTACCAAGAGGAGTCCGTGATTTACCGGTGGGGAAAGCTAAAGCTAACACTTCTCATCTAAATGATGCAGTGACTTACACTAGAGATGATTGAGTTTAGCGGTCAGCAAAGTGCTCATAAAAAGGTCGCGTTCTGTTAGTAGTCCGTTTGTATACTACATCCCATCCTTCATTGTGTTAGGTAAGAAATATTATAATACACCTCCACCAGAAGATCTGAGAGTGTGAAAACATGGGTGTGCTTCGAGTGTTTAGGTCTTCTTCTTGAGCTCCTCGAAGCGTCGTGACAGGTCGTCGAAGTCGATGTCTTCCGATGCGCTGGCGTTCCCTCCGAAGGACGAGGCCGGGAGTGTGTTGGGAACAGACGGGAGTTCGGGAAGGTTCGAGTTGTCATAGATCTGACCAGAGGGGGTCGGGCCTAGAGACCAAACACAGCTTTTACAAACAAGATTATCAGAATGAGAGCGGGAATAACTCATATTAGGATAGAGCGCATACCTGGGATGATCTGGGAAGAATCAAAGGGTTTGATTGACAAATCATCGATCTTAAAACAACACATGAAACAGGTTAACAACAAATATTCAATACTGGTATACTCATACTGTGAAGAGTTAGTATTAATGTGACCCGGAGTGACCCTGAACCCTGGAGTGAACATGGACACCTCATTTAGAAAGACAAGGACTGAATATCAACATAACGCAGTTTACAAGATGTTATGCTAACTTACATGTAAAACATCCATTAGGCACAATAGAAATGGTCTAAACGCATGATTTTAATGATGAGGCTTTTGTTTTTTGTTATCAGGTTCTCAAAAATTATATAAAAACTTGGATTTGGATTTATTGGCCATAATATCGGTTATCTATGGAAGCTCGTTTCCGCCACAGAATAAAACATTTTAAAATATAATTGGGACTTTTTATCTCAAGAGAGTTTTTATCTCACAATTGAGTGTTTTTATCTCACAATTGAGTTTTTTTATCTCTGAGTTTTTTTATCTCACAATTGAGTTTTTTTATCTCACAATTGAGTTTTTTTATCTCACAATTGAAAGTTTTTATCTCACAATTGAAAGTTTTTATCTCACAATTGAAATTTTTTATCTCACAATTGAAAGTTTTTATCTCACAATTGAAAGTTTTTATCTCACAATTGAAATTTTTTATCTCACAATTGAAAGTTATCATCTCACAATTGAGTGTTTTTATCTCACAATTGAGTTTTTATCTCACAATTTAAAGTTTTTATCTCACAATTGAGTGTTTTTATCTCACAATTGAAAGTTATCATCTCACAATTGAGTGTTTTTATCTCACAATTGAGTTTTTATCTCACAATTGAGTGTTTTTATCTCACAATTGAGTTTTTTTATCTCACAATTGAGTTTTTTTATCTCACAATTGAGTTTTTTTATCTCACAATTGAGTTTTTTTATCTCACAATTGAGTTTTTTTATCTCACAATTGAGAGTTTTTATCTCACAATTGAAAGTTTTTATCTCACAATTGAAAGTTTTTCTCACAATTGAAAGTTTTTATCTCACAATTGAAAGTTATCATCTCACAATTGAGTTTCTCACAATTGAGTGTTTTTATCTCACAATTGAGTGTTTTTATCTCACAATTGAGTGTTTTTATCTCACAATTGAAAGTTTTTATCTCACAATTGAAAGTTTTTATCTCACAATTGAAAGTTTTTATCTCACAATTGAAAGTTTTTATCTCACAATTGAAAGTTTTTATCTCACAATTGAAAGTTTTAATCTCACAATTGAAAGTTATCATCTCACAATTGAGTGTTTTTATCTCACAATTGAGTTTTTATCTCACAATTTAAAGTTTTTATCTCACAATTGAGTGTTTTTATCTCACAATTGAAAGTTATCATCTCACAATTGAGTGTTTTTATCTCACAATTGAGTTTTTATCTCACAATTTAAAGTTTTTATCTCACAATTCTGACTTTATAACACAATTGAGACTTCCTATCACGCAATTCTGAGATAAAAAGTCGCAATTACCTTTTTTATTTTTTTATTCTGTGGTGGAAACGAGCTTCTATAGTTATCGGCTTTCAAATATAAAGATTTATCAGTTATCGGTATCAGCCAAAATGTTCATATCGGTGCATCCCTAGAATATATGAGAGCACAAAATGTGTACGCATGCTCTTCAGTTGTATTCATAAGCACATTTTTGCCTTTATAATTCCCGATTTATATGTATCCAGGTTATGAACAAATGCACTTTATAAATGAGGCCCCTGTTTGTCAGTACGGTTGTTAATAGAAAGAGTTTTTGGGGTTAATGCTTCAATGTGAACTGTAATAAACTGCTCTTCCCTGCGAGGTGAACAGGTCGTCTCCGTCTGTCTGATCGCTTGAACTTACAGACTCATAGGTGGGGGGGCAGCTGGGCAGTTGTGGAGGCAGCCCTCCTCTCGCTGGAGCCTGGAAGTTGCTAAAGCCATCATAGGTGCCAACGGGACCATTAAAAGCCTCCTGGAGGGGGAATGATGTGAAACAGATTCAGATTTCAGATCTTAACACATTGAACTATTAAAGCAACACTAAGTAACTTTTCCTCTGCGGTCGCCCTACAGGTTGGAAGTGGAATTGTCCATTACCGCTGTGGTAAATAATTTAGCCTAGCGCAGCCGACTGTCGCACGCACATGCTCGCTGTTTATCCAGCGCCGGCTTTGGAGTGAACGATGTCCACAGACAAGGTAGAGTATGTTGCATGATTTCATGAAAGTATGATGTATTGCGACATCAGAAACGAAGAAAAACTAAATAATGACTATTGTAACGCTTGACGTAAAGCAAGTCAAATTTGTAGTTTTCTTATGTCTCATTAGAACTACAGAAACGCGACCCGATCTGGCAATCTTACATAGCGTGGTTATAGCAGATATAGGACCGCAAAGCGGATCCAGAAGTGCCTTTCACCCTGTTACGACTTGATGAACCACTGAAACCATTTTGAAAACATTATTTTAAGGTAGAAAATCTTACTTAGTGTTGCTTTAATTCAAGAGATTCCGTCAAAAAACGCTGATTCATCCAGTAATGAAACAAGTGTTTATGAGTGAGTCGTTGAATCATTCACTAAACCCGATTGCAAACTTCAAATTAACTAAATGTTTTTTTAACAGACTGCAGCAATCAACATTTTGTCAGAACCTCTAATAAATTAAAACATGTTGTTTTGTTTAGTTGTCTATTCAGAATGGTGTGAGAATCGTGATATCTACTTTAATCCCGAATCACGCAGCTCTATTAGCCAGTTAGATGTGTGTCTTACAGCTCCTTTGGGCGTTGGGTAGTTGAAAGCTGTGGGCATGGGCATCGGCATGCCAACAGCAGGAGCAGTAAACCCTCCTCCTCCTCCTCCTCCTCCTCCAGCTCCTCCTCCTGGCTTTCTGAAGTCACTGTTCACATCGATCAGATCGGCCTCTTCCCCCGGGCACACCTCTGGCTGTGAACGTTACACATGCAGGACGTTAGAAACGAGCGCTGCTTATAGAGATGAGCTAGACGGAAAGGAAGAGGAAATTGATTCCTACCCGAACCATGGCATCCGGTTCATAGGGAACGTTGTAGTTTTTGGCGATCTCAATGAGGTAACGCTCCACCAAGATCTTGGGAGGGGCTTCCACGCTCAGCTTGTGCATGAGCTGCAGAAAGACAATACAACAGCTTAAAAGTAGATCTGTATAGCTATGGCAAGCCGTTTTAGCTTAAATTGTACCCAGCCTTACTCGTTGTAATTTAATTTTTATTAGTAAGAATTCAATTAGAGAGCTCTACAATTCAATTCGTACTAGTAGCAATTACAATTAGAGAGCTCTCTAAATCAGTTTTACTAGTAAGAATTGAATTAGAGAGCTCTCTATTTGTATTTTTACTAGTAAGAATTGAATTGTAGAGCTCTCTAATCGAATTCTTACTAGTAAAAATGCATTACGACGAGTAAGTCTGGGTACAATTTAAGCTAAACGGCTTGCCATATATAGCCCACCCATTAAATATCTATGATGTTCGGTATATGGCTTGGCTTCTCCATCAATTTAAGATTAGGGAATTTTCCATCTACTGAGTAAAAGTCGTATCTCTGACTGCTTAAGACCGGAATTTGAACTAATTTTAAAGTCCTCCTGTGGTGAAAATCAAGTTTTTAATGTTGTTTATATGTCTGTGTGGTGTTTTTAATATGCTTTAAGACAAATGTGTAAATATTTTTCGCCCTTAAAACTCATCTTTAATCACCAAAACGTTTTTCCTTGAAAAAAAAATGTCTTGCCTGAAAATATCTTGAATGTAACTCGACACCCTTGCCTCATTTAGAGCCCCGCCTCCACTCACTCACTCAGCTCAGAGATCCACTGGTTGATGATCACACGTTGATCTGATTGGTTACAAGGTCGTTTGTGACGTCAGAAACACCAGCGATTTCAAACCGTGTTTTTGAGACTGTCTTTGGTTCACTGCAGTTTTAAGGAGGAAATACTCAGCAATGCTGTCGACTTATGAACTTACACATGGTGTGTCTTAAAGCGTATTAAAAACACCACATACACACATAAACAACATTAAAAGCTGGATTTTCACCACAGGAGGACTTTACATGAGTTAAAAGAGCAATGTTTGCCCAATTTTTCCACCTCTATTCAAACCTGTTTCATCATACCCTATCATTAACTGTTCCAATCTGGTTTGTCCTACATAGCTTTCCATACTCTTTGCTGTATTTGGCACACAGCTGATCTGAAACCTGTGAAAAAGGGAAAAAAGACATGAATGATCCATACTCGATCTCCAGAAATAGATTTAAGACGGACACACTTTCTACTCACAGTCTTCAGCTCCGCCACTTCTGACTGCAGTCGAGGAGACGCCCAGATGAGTGTGGAAACGGCTTCTTGCAGACCAGGGTCCAGTTCCCTGAAAGAGACGATGGTGAAGTTAAAGCAACACCAAGTAGCTTTTCCTCTGCGGTCGCCCTACAGGATGGAAGTGGAATTGTCCATTACCGCTGTGGTAAATAATTTATCCTAGCGTAGCCGACTGTCGCACGCGCGCTCGCTGTTTATCCAGCGCCGGCTTTGGAGTGAACGATGTCCACAGACAAGCTAGAGTATGTTGCATGATTTCATGAAAGTATGATGTGTTGCGACATCAGAAACGAAGAAAAACAAAATAATGACTATTGTAACGCTTGACGTAAAGCAAGTCAAATTTGTAGTTTTCTTATGTCTCATTAGAACTACAGAAACGTGACCCGATCTGGCAATCTTACATAGCGTGGTTATAGCAGATATAGGACCGCATAGCGGATCCAGAAGTGCCTTTCACCCTGTTACGACTTAATGAACCACTGAAACCATTTTGGAAACATTATTTTTTAGGTAAAAAATCTACACGGAGCATCCGAAATCACACACTTCGCTTCGATACAGCCGGCGGAAAACAGTATGTGACAAAAGAGGCTAGTAGAGCTGCACGATTAATCTTTACAAGATCGCAATCTCGATTCAAACACCCGCGTGCTCTTACTCCTAAATAACAGCGATTCTTCTGACTATTAAACCTTTGACAAGAACGATCACAGCGAACATTCAGATCTGTGTTCTGATCCAGAGAGAGCCGTTGTCATGATATGAAACAGATTCACAAACAGTCTTTTGAATCACACAGATTCATTATTTCTGTCTTACAATCATTTAAATGATCACAGAAGAACTGAGATAAAAGTTTATAGTCCAGATATAAACACTGACGTATACAGTAGCGATCAAAATAGAGGAAATCACCTTTTGAAAGTGACTTAACACTTCAAATAACAATTGTATCATTACAGCGTTACACCAGTAGGTGGCAACACGTGACTGTTAAAAATGTATTTGTCACTGAATCATTCATTCAAGAGATTCGTTCAAAAATGCTGATTCATCTAGTAATGAAACGAGATGTATTCATGAGTGAGTCATTGAATCATTCACTCACTCTGATTAAAAAATGTTTAATAGCAATTAAAAAAAATTTCATCAATTACAGCGTTACACCAGTAGGTGGCGACAAGTGACTGTTATTGTCACTGAGTCATTCATTCAAGAGATTCGTTCAAAAATGTAGATTCATCCAGTAATGCAGTGGTTCCCAAACTGGGGTACGTGAGGTGACAGAGGGGGTACGCAAACAAAATACTGAGTTTTGCCTTTCATTTAATTCTACCCCAACTTGAAATAACAACATTAAAAACCGAATATGTATTTCTAACTGGTAAAATGCCATAAATACATGACATCCAATCAAATTCCCTCATCTTTTGTTGTCAAAACTGACTGCCTCCACACAAGCATATGATAGGTTGCGTGCAGATATACTGTCTAAGCAAATCTTGCTACATTACTGCCGTTCTTGACAATGTACCTTTGTAAAAGTAATATATATATTACCAATATAGACACAGAGAGATCGATTTAAGACTCAAAATCTCTCCGATACAAAAACATACCCTGTTCTAGTATTTAATGTTGATCATATATTATACGGGCAAGAATGCAGTTGTTGATTGCAAACGTGTCATTGATTATTATACAACAGGTCAACAAACCAAAGTAATGGAACAAGTTAAGTCTTTATGAGTGAGTCATTGAATCATTCATTCAACCTGTTTTCTTTTCAAACTCAAATATTTTATTTTTATTTTAAAAGACTGCAGCAATTCACATTTATATAATTATACATTTAGATTTAAAAATAAATAAATAAAGATTGTATCAATTACATTGCTACACCAGTAGCTACACCAAGTGACTGTTTTTATCATGTATCTATCGTTAAATCATTCAAGAGATGTTCAAAAACACTGATTCATCCAGCAATGAAATAAGTGAGTGATCATTGAATCATTCACTTAACCCAATTAAAAAAAAATGAATTAAATATTTTTTCAGTAGACTGCAGCAATAAGCATTTTCTCAGAACCTCTAGTAAATTACATGTTATTTTGTTTAGTTGTCTAGTCAGATTTGTGGTGGGAGAATCATGATCTCTATTTTAAAAAATAATAATAATTGGATTCTCAATTTATCCATAATTGTCCAGCTCTATCATGAAGTAATTAGGCCCACTTATTCAAAATATGTACCTACTCAAGACAGTTTGTGATTTCGGAAAGTCACATTTAATGAGAATAAAAAGGTTACTCACTTCATGGACTGTATTAACCCAAATCTGGTGAGCAGCAAATCACAGTATAACTCCAGGATCTCCATCGCCTCCACCAAATAATCCTCCCGGATGATGTGCTCGACCCGGATCCTCGCTCGCTCATCTTTCCCCGCTGACAAGTAGTCTGCAATTTCCTTGCGAGCCTTCTGGGCCAATTCAGCTAATTCAGAGCAAACAGATTCAAAGCAATTAGTTGAACTTAGCCCGTCCAAAACATGTGCAACTTGTAGACCACCCAAACTTACTTTTCTTCTTCTCAAGAAGTTTGAGGCGGTTTATGACAAGCCTGAGATTGACACGCAGTCTCTCGGATTTGAACCCTCCACCAAGCATGATGAGGGCTCTGTGGAAGCAAATATCAGGTTAAAAAGGACAGAAATGACTCAGATTGAAGGTCAAATGGCATCCGGCATGTGATTAAATCTACAGATGTTGGAGATACCCCTCCTGTTTGGCGAGTGACGTCACTGTCCCATCATGTCGTCACCGTCATAACACGACAACAGCACAGTTCAGCTATTAGAAACCTGATCATTTTAGATAAAAGTAGTCCCCTATGTTACCCATGTCAAAAAAAGCATTAGCAGTACTGTGGTATCCGATCAAAACAACGTGGTTCGGTTTCATATAACGTTACTTTTGTACCGAATGATTGTGGTATTTACAAGTACTACAAAGAATACCAAAGTACATGTCAAAACATATGTTAATAATCTAGCACTTTTTTGTTGGTTACACGCTTAAAGAAATATTGGCTTGTTTGTTATTTCGATTTCCTTAGAGATATGCTTAATAGTATGAGTCACGACAAGTAGCCAGAACAAGTGGCAAAAAACTGTCTATCTGACTACCAGTCACTTGTTAATATTATTATGGATTGATTTGATGCATCTATGCTATTCTTTAGAACGCATAAATAACATTTTTAACCGTTAGAAATCTGATTGTTCAAACCAGGAAGAGACTCGATTAGCGGCTAAAAGAGCTAATTCTGTAAACAAAGTAAACAAAACCTACAGACACAAACAAATCATCATAAAGGCCCAATAAAAACGGTAACTAAGATATAACAAACGCCATATTTACCTGTAAATTCCTCTTCGGACGCGGACAGTAAGTCGGTTTCGTTAGAATCGTTGGGCGAATGCTCGATTATCATTCACTTCCGCATTGGACGTGACTACATTCATGACGCTACACGTCACGTGGTCGGCAGTGGAAAACGCTTTATGATGGGAAACCCCGTCGCTAGGGTGGACAAATCACATGTCTTTAATGATGTCATGTTTATGATATTACATGACAAGGTAGAATATCAGGCTGGAAAGAAATGCCTGCGCTCGCTAGTCACTAATCCAAATGACAGACCGTAGACTGTGTAGTGAAAACACTGTGGGCTTGTAAAGGAGAAAAGTGAATGGCACACACTCCTAAACATGATGAATACACACTGTTTATCTGTATCATTGTTCCTGCAAAGATTCTAATGTACCATAACACGATAGTTCCTACCTAACACGGTTCATCCTGTTGCTGTAATATGATCGGCTAAGTGAAATATCATGTTTTTTTCCCCAGGTATTATCTGATAATTTGCTTATCTATTAACCCTTTAAGTGTCACCCCCCTTTTTTTGAATATACATGAACATTTCAAACTTAAATTGTTGTAATTCAAGAATGCTTTGGAATATAGACGTAAGATTGGTCTCGTTTTAAAGAAGACATTTGGCAGATTTTTGTAGAAGTGAAATAAATTAAGAAAGTGAAACAGAGAAAATGTTATAGAAGTTTGAGTTTAGGAAAATTTAGAATGTAAAAAATTTAATTATTCATATTTTATAGAAAATATTATATTTTCAAAACCTGGGCGACTCTAAAACTGCAACAAAAAAAAATCAAAGTCAAAAATCTGAACAAGTTGTGTTTCAAATTTTAGGTTGATATCTCAAAAAATGAGCTTTCAGTGAGTGTGTTTGGGCGCAGTACCAAACGCTTTCACTAGGGCACAGCCAGACTCCATTACTGCCCTTATAAGGGCGCCTCCATTTCCAAATGTGTTTTGAGTGATATGAACCATTATTTCCACAATTTTCATACAATTTATGAAGTAGACATCCTATTCAGAAGTAATATGAGAAGTTTGGCAGATTTTGATATGAATTCAACCTCTAAGAAACACAAAAAGAACAAGTATGTGTGTTATAGCTCGCCGCCACATCACAAATGGTGAATCTATAATTTTTTTCTTTATATTTAAAAAAAATTTCAGACCTTTTTTTCTAAAATAATTGAATGGATGCTATCTTTTGAACTCTTGGCATGAAAACAAACTGAGGTTTCTACCCTTCTTTCATGATTTTTCATGTTCATCACTATTTCAAAATAAAGGTCTAACCCGCCTCAGGAGTATGAAAATATTCTTGTTGCAAATTGATAAATTATGGCTCCTCTGTAATTCATTTTGAAAATCAGTCAGCAAATATGGAAACTAAAGATTGTAAGCTTTCAAATGATATATAGTTTGTCAAGATTAGTTTAGGTTTAATATAGGATATTACTGTTTTAAAAATGTAATGGATGTGGGCCCACCGGTGGGCCGGTGACTTAAACAAGTAGAGCTGTGTAACATGGACGCCTCTTGTCATCTATTGGAGAAACTGAGAAAAGCAGCTCTCATTTACAGTCAACATGGCATCAAAACGGACAGTTCCTGTTTGTTTTTGTTTTGTTTTTTAGAAATGGAATATTGCAGTGTTTGTGTTTCATAAATCAGATATCATCACTGGCTGTCGACAACATTTTTGGCCAATGGCTCTGATTCGCAATTCAGGATCAAAAGTACAAGGAGTGCGATTTCAGATTGGTACAATAATCAGTTTAATTCCATATAAAACAAGTAACAGATATAATAATAAGAAAAAAGGTGGCAAAACAGTTCCCTTGCTTAGCCAGGCTTGGTTCTGAGAAACAAAAACAAGACATTCAGAAAGACAGGAACGACAAAAATAACACATGAGATGAGCAACTGTTCCACAAAATGACATCATCAAACACGTTCACACTCGTTTCCTAGTGATTCTGACATCATCGGGTGTGAATCCATCCACTCTGAGGAGTAAAAGTGTGATATTGAGTGGATGATCTCCAGCACTCCTCCGTGAACCAGCAGTGTGTGTGTGTGTGTGTCACAGGACTGCACTAATGAGAGGCATGAGGTGCTCCTGTAAGTGGACAGGCGACGGCTCTCAAGTGACTATTAGTGGGAACGTTCCTAAAGCTTAAACTTCATTCAGACGAGGAGGAAGACATGATGTTTGAGCGTATATGAACTATGACCAGAGTCTCCCAGCAACATCTGTGCATAGACATACACAATACATGTACAATAAATGAACACTTCAACAGTCAAATACTCGGATTCTCAACAGTTTAAGCACCAAGACCACGTCTTCCCTGGGAAAAGACACGGTGAACAAGTTGTCCATGCTATGAGATGAGGACCTGTGTGTGTGTGTGTATATATGTGTGTGTGTGTTTGTTTGTGTGTGTGTTTGTTTGTGTGTGTGTGTGTGTGTGTGTATATGTGTGTGTTTGTGTGTGTTTCAGTGTAATGCTAGCACTCATCCTCTTGGGCGTCCAGTGCAGTGCGGTTATTGTCCAGTAGAGGAGCTTGTGTGTGTGTGTGTGTCTGTGTATATATGTGTGTGTGTGTGTTTCAGTGTAATGCTAGGACTCATCCTCATGGGCGTCCAGTGCAGTGCGGTTATTGTCCGGTAGAGGAGCTTGTGTGTGTGTGTGTGTCTGTGTATATATGTGTGTGTGTGTGTGTTTCAGTGTAATGCTAGGACTCATCCTCATGGGCGTCCGGTGCAGTGCCGTTACAGTCCAGCAGAGGAGCCCGAGCTTGAGAGTGTGTGTGTGTGTGTATATGTGTGTGTGTGTGTGTTTGTGTGTGTTTCAGTGTAATGCTAGGACTCTCATGGGCGTCCGGTGCAGTGCGGTTATTGTCCGGTAGAGGAGCTTGTGTGTGTGTGTGTGTCTGTGTATATGTGTGTGTGTGTGTGTCTGTGTATATGTGTGTGTGTGTGTGTGTTTCAGTGTAATGCTTGGACTCATCCTCATGGGCGTCCGGTGCAGTGCCGTTACAGTCCAGCAGAGGAGCCCGAGCTTGAGAGTGTGTGTGTGTGTGTATATGTGCGTGTGTGTGTATATATGTGTGTGTTTGTAGGTGTGTGTATATGTGTGAATGTGTGTATATGTGTGTGTTTGTGTGTGTGTGTGTGTGTGTTTGAGTGTGTTTCAGTGTAATGCTAGGCCTCACGGGCGTCCGGTGCAGTGCGGTTATTGTCCGGTAGAGGAGCTTGTGTGTGTGTGTATATGTATGTGTGTGTATATATGTGTGTGTTTGTAGGTGTGTGTATATGTGTGAGTGTGTATATATGTGTGTGTTTGTGTGTGACTGTGTATATGTGTGTGTGTTTCAGTGTAATGCTAGGACTCATCCTCACGGGCGTCCGGTGCAGTGCCGTTACAGTCCAGCAGAGGAGCCTGAGCTTGTGAGTGTGTGTGTGTGTGTGTGACGCTGGAGATCTTGAGAGGCACGGCGTCTTTAGCGAGGATCTTCCTGGTTGCGCTGACGAGACGAGAGTAGTTTTGGCGGTTGAACTCGGCGCTGAGCGTCTGCGTGCGCAGTAGCGGTGGGTTTTCCCGGTTCACCCGCGAGAGGAAGAGCGGAGGACGCCGCTGACGCTCTCCGTCTCTCAGCGAGTCCGGCAGGGGCTTGTGTTTGCTCTCGGGCAGAAGCATGATACACAGCACCGAGAGCACAGCGAAGGAGGAGAACACCACGTGATGAAGGAAGTATCCTCCGTTATTCTGCAGCTCCATCAGAGACGACGCAGCCATTCCTACACACCCCGCAGACATGATGAGACCCAACGTGCCGCCGCTGAGGACACACACACACACACAGTTTACAACACTCAAACATCTGATGTACACTAGAGTTATCCATTTTAGTTCCAGTCCGTGATTCTGATTGGTCAATAGCTGTTTTTTATTCACGATATGTGGCCCTGGACCACAAAACCAGTCACATGGGTACATTTCTGAAATTGAGATGTATACATCATCTGAAAGCTGAATAAATCAGATTTCCATTGATGTATGGTTTGTTAGGATTGGACAATATTTGGCCGAGATATGACTATTTGAATATCTGGAATCTGAGGGTGCAAAAAAAACGAAACATTGAGAAAATCGTCTTTAAAGTCGTGCATTTATTCAAGCTTTTGCTGCATCCATTTACAAAAATATATCTTTTTTTAATATATATTTACGGTAGGAAATTTGCTAAATATCTTCATGGAACACGATCTTTACTTAATATCCTACTGATTTTTGGCATAAAAGAAAAATCGATAATTTTGACCCATACAGTGAGTGTATTGTTGGCTATTGCCACAAATATACCCGTGTGACATGTCCATTTATTCTTTCACTTTAAAGGGGTTATTAGGGATGGAATGAAATGCGGTCATTATCTTTACAGTTATGAATAAAATAATATAATGATAAGAATAATCAGACCCAACGTGCCACCGCTGAGGGACACACACAGTTAATAACACTAACAACTGATGTACACAAGGTTTATCCATTTTTTCTTTCATTTTAAAGGGGTTATTAGGGATTAACGATATATCGGTCACCATATCGGTATCGACCGATATACAGCCGAAACTCGAACAATTAGAATATGGTGCAAAAGTTCATTTATTTCAGTAATTCAGCTTAAAGGGTTAGTTCACCCATAAATGTAAACTCTGTCAGTAATGACTCTCCCTCATGTTGTTCAACCCCGTAAGACTTTCGTTCATCTTCGGGACACAAATGAAGATATTTTTGATTAAATCTGAGAGCTGTCTCACTCCTCCATAGGCTTCTTAAGGGATCGAAACTGGCCGGCCCAGAAAAGTTATTAAAGACATCGTTAAAATAGTCCGAGTGACTACAGTGGCTCAACCTTAAGTTTATTAAGCGACGAGAATACTTTTTGTGCGCAAAAAACAAATAAAAATAACGACTTTATTCAACTCTTCATTTCCTTCTCTGTGGGCCTCGAGATTTCACGTAGTGTAACTGTGCAAAGCTTCTGGGTTGTACGTCACACACACACACACACACACACACACACACACACACACACACATGACCAGCGTCGGCCAATAGTGAGCCTGCGTGTGACGTACAACCCAGAAGCTTTGCACAGTTTCACTACGTGAACTCACTCGAGGCCCACAGAGAAGGAAATGATTAGTTGAATAAAGTCGTTATTTTTATTTTTTTGCACAGAAAGTATTCTCATCGCTTGATAAACTTAAGGTTGAGCCGCTGTAGTCACTCGGACTATTTTAACGATGTCTTTAATAACTTTTCTGGCCCGGCCAGTTTCGATCCCTTAAGAAGCCTATGGAGGAGTGAGACAGCTCTCAGATTTAATCAAAAATATCTTAATTTGTGTCCCGAAGATGAACGAAAGTCTTACGGGGTTGAACAACATGAGGGAGAGTAATTACTGACAGAGTTTACATTTATGGGTGAACTATCCCTTTAAAAGGTGAAACTAATATATTATATAGACTCATTACATGCAAAGTGAGATATTTCAAGCCTTTATTTGTTATAATTTTGATGATTATGGCTTACAGCTTATGAAAACCCCAAATTCAAAATTAGAATATTGTGAAAAGGTTTTCATATCTGTAAGCCATAATCATTGAAGGAAATCGAATGTTAGTATTTTGAAACTGGAAACAGAAATCAGGAGATTACCGCACGACGGTGGGCATGACTTCACTGCCGAAGAACACGCTGAGCATGGCTAAAGCCTGAGACGAGAGGAGACCCAGCACTGACAGAACCAGGACCAGCCCTCCGTGCAGATCTGACAGAGAACACATGACTCCGCGTTAACAGCTTCACACAATACACCTTTACAACACCAGCTTAAGTCAAACTTCATGAGCTCATACATTGCTTTGTATTGCATTAGCAAACACTGCTTCTAGACTATCACACGCACCGTGATCAACTTTCTGCTCTCTTGTAATGTGAATCGCCATTTTTTGCATGACGTAATATACAATTAAACACCTGATATTAATACTTGCGGCTCTGGGAATATTTGAAACCATTGATAAACGCTCATTAAAACATTTAAAAATGTTGTTTAAAACAATAGAGAGAGAAAGAGAGCAATCTTTCAGCAGAAAAACAAAAACTGAACAAAATCTCAAAGAAAGATGGAAATGCAACTCTACATTAGATCCACACATTCAAAATTTCCACTGAGCTTGTTGCAAAGCATTCTGGGATTGCTAACTCCATGAAGGATACATGCCATAGTGTCTTTGATGTGTGCTAAAATGAGTTATAAGTAGTAGGGGTGTGAAAGTTTGGGTAGACAGCGAATCGACTCACGATTCTGAGATTTTACATGCAGGAATGATTCGATTTGAGACTGAGATTCCCAATGAGATTCGATTAACCACTGGATTCTGCATTTATTTCAGTGGATTCATAGAGTGATTGAAATGTCAGAGAGTGGGAGCAGAAAGCCTTCTGACCAGTGCTAGATCATGTATAGTCCGTAATGACCTTTATTAAAAGCCTGTAATGATTGGAATATGTAGAAATGTCCTTAAGCCCGAGGCTTTAAAAGTATTGTTAGTTCATGTTAACTATTGTGTAGGAGGATAGTGTTCATGTATAGGCTACACAACCTTTCATGTGCACAGTATAATATAATAATACACTGCCTGTCAAAAAAAAAAAAAAAAAAAAAGTCGTCGCTGCTGTTTGGATTTAAATAGGCAAATGCATAAGAGTCATTATGTTTCTAGCATGTTATATGTTTGGCAGCAGTTCTTGACCAAATATTGATGCACCTCTTGATGGGAATAAATTAATATTTGCTCAAGATCTTGTATTGTCAGTCCAGCCCTCTGTAAAGCCTCCTCCAGAACATCCCAAAGACTTTCAATGAGTTTAAGGAGCCGATTCATGTGTGGAAATGACTCTTCATGCTCCTCACAACCATTCTTTCACAGTTTGAGCCTCATGAATCTGGACATTATCATCCTGGAATATGGCCGTGATGTTCTTCATACATGGATGTTCAAGAAATGAAAAGCTACACACTCCATCAATCAGGGCTAGAAGAACTGTTACTATAAACATATAGAAACATAATAATCGCAGCAATAATGGACCAATCATAGACTCTTAAGAATCTTCCTATTTATATCCAAACAGCCACTTTTGTTTTTGGCCGGACTGTATTTTAAAGCACTGAATCGCTATCGAATCACGATTCATTTGATTCTAAGCATTTAAAATCAAAACAAACGACTCAAAAATTGAAGATTAATGCATATGCATCATCAGCAGCTTTAATCAACGCATCGGGAAAACGAGTGAATCCTTACACACCTAATTATAAAGCAGGATCGTTTCATTACCCAGAACAGCATTTGGTCATTGTGTGTGTGTGTGTGTGTGTCTCTTACACTGTGTGAGAGCGAGCAGCAGCAGCGAGGACAGGCCCGTGATGATGATGTGTGTGTGTGTGTGTGTGTGTGTGTGTGTGTGTCTTACACTGTGTGAGAGCGAGCAGCAGCAGCGAGGACAGGCCCGTGACGATGTGTGTGTGTGTGTGTGTGTGTCTTACACTGTGTGAGAGCGAGCAGCAGCAGCGAGGACAGGCCCGTGACGATGTGTGTGTGTGTGTGTGTGTCTCTTACACTGTGTGAGAGCGAGCAGCAGCAGCGAGGACAGGCCCGTGATGATGATGTGTGTGTGTGTGTGTGTGTGTGTGTGTGTGTGTCTTACACTGTGTGAGAGCGAGCAGCAGCAGCGAGGACAGGCCCGTGATGATGATGTGTGTGTGTGTGTGTGTGTGTGTGTGTCTTACACTGTGTGAGAGCGAGCAGCAGCAGCGAGGACAGGCCCGTGATGATGATGTGTGTGTGTGTGTGTGTGTGTGTGTGTCTTACACTGTGTGAGAGCGAGCAGCAGCAGCGAGGACAGGCCCGTGACGATGTGTGTGTGTGTGTGTGTGTGTGTCTTACACTGTGTGAGAGCGAGCAGCAGCAGCGAGGACAGGCCCGTGATGATGATGTGTGTGTGTGTGTGTGTGTGTGTCTTACACTGTGTGAGAGCGAGCAGCAGCAGCGAGGACAGGCCCGTGACGATGTGTGTGTGTGTGTGTGTGTGTGTGTCTCTTACACTGTGTGAGAGCGAGCAGCAGCAGCGAGGACAGGCCCGTGACGATGTGTGTGTGTGTGTGTGTGTGTGTGTCTCTTACACTGTGTGAGAGCGAGCAGCAGCAGCGAGGACAGGCCCGTGACGATGTGTGTGTGTGTGTGTCTCTTACACTGTGTGAGAGCGAGCAGCAGCAGCGAGGACAGGCCCGTGACGATGTGTGTGTGTGTGTGTGTGTGTGTCTCTTACACTGTGTGAGAGCGAGCAGCAGCAGCGAGGACAGGCCCGTGACGATGTGTGTGTGTGTGTGTGTGTGTCTTACACTGTGTGAGAGCGAGCAGCAGCAGCGAGGACAGGCCCGTGACGATGATGTGTGTGTGTGTGTGTGTGTGTGTGTGTGTCTTACACTGTGTGAGAGCGAGCAGCAGCAGCGAGGACAGGCCCGTGATGATGATGTGTGTGTGTGTGTGTGTGTGTGTCTTACACTGTGTGAGAGCGAGCAGCAGCAGCGAGGACAGGCCCGTGACGATGTGTGTGTGTGTGTGTGTGTGTGTCTCTTACACTGTGTGAGAGCGAGCAGCAGCAGCGAGGACAGGCCCGTGACGATGTGTGTGTGTGTGTGTGTGTGTCTTACACTGTGTGAGAGCGAGCAGCAGCAGCGAGGACAGGCCCGTGACGATGATGTGTGTGTGTGTGTGTGTGTGTGTGTGTGTGTCTTACACTGTGTGAGAGCGAGCAGCAGCAGCGAGGACAGGCCCGTGACGATGTGTGTGTGTGTGTGTGTGTGTCTTACACTGTGTGAGAGCGAGCAGCAGCAGCGAGGACAGGCCCGTGACGATGTGTGTGTGTGTGTGTGTGTCTCTTACACTGTGTGAGAGCGAGCAGCAGCAGCGAGGACAGGCCCGTGATGATGATGTGTGTGTGTGTGTGTGTGTGTGTGTGTGTGTGTCTTACACTGTGTGAGAGCGAGCAGCAGCAGCGAGGACAGGCCCGTGATGATGATGTGTGTGTGTGTGTGTGTGTGTGTGTGTGTGTGTCTTACACTGTGTGAGAGCGAGCAGCAGCAGCGAGGACAGGCCCGTGACGATGTGTGTGTGTGTGTGTCTTACACTGTGTGAGAGCGAGCAGCAGCAGCGAGGACAGGCCCGTGACGATGATGTGTGTGTGTGTGTGTGTGTCTTACACTGTGTGAGAGCGAGCAGCAGCAGCGAGGACAGGCCCGTGACGATATGTGTGTGTGTGTGTCTCTTACACTGTGTGAGAGCGAGCAGCAGCAGCGAGGACAGGCCCGTGACGATGTGTGTGTGTGTGTGTGTGTGTGTGTCTCTTACACTGTGTGAGAGCGAGCAGCAGCAGCGAGGACAGGCCCGTGACGATGTGTGTGTGTGTGTGTCTCTTACACTGTGTGAGAGCGAGCAGCAGCAGCGAGGACAGGCCCGTGACGATGTGTGTGTGTGTGTGTGTGTGTGTCTCTTACACTGTGTGAGAGCGAGCAGCAGCAGCGAGGACAGGCCCGTGACGATGTGTGTGTGTGTGTGTGTGTGTCTTACACTGTGTGAGAGCGAGCAGCAGCAGCGAGGACAGGCCCGTGACGATGATGTGTGTGTGTGTGTGTGTGTGTGTGTGTGTCTTACACTGTGTGAGAGCGAGCAGCAGCAGCGAGGACAGGCCCGTGATGATGATGTGTGTGTGTGTGTGTGTGTGTGTGTGTCTTACACTGTGTGAGAGCGAGCAGCAGCAGCGAGGACAGGCCCGTGACGATGTGTGTGTGTGTGTGTGTGTGTGTGTGTCTCTTACACTGTGTGAGAGCGAGCAGCAGCAGCGAGGACAGGCCCGTGACGATGTGTGTGTGTGTGTGTGTGTGTGTGTGTGTGTGTGTGTCTCTTACACTGTGTGAGAGCGAGCAGCAGCAGCGAGGACAGGCCCGTGACGATGGCTGACAGCAGTAAGATCCCCCTGCGGCCGAAGCGGTCCACACACACACACAGGAACACACAGGCCAGTGCGCCGGTCAGCACGCGCAGGGAGTAACTGAAGTAGAAGTGTGTGGAGTAGATGTGCAGGTTCCGTGTGAAGCAGTACTGGATCCCGGTGCCGATGAAGCTGACGGGACAGGGAACGGGAGTCCATTAGATAAAGGGGTCATGATGCAAAATTCACTTTTATATGGTGTGTGTAGTGTGTGTGTGGACACAATGAAAAAAATCCATTCAATCCTTTTTTTTAAATCCTCAAAAAGCCAGAACTCATCAGAGTGTTTCAGACGGACTGGGAACAGAGGCGCTGTAATAATGCACAGTATGTGTGAAAAATAATGTGTTTTTTGAACATTGCATGTTAATATCTATCACACCCAATAAACTTCTTTAGAAAATTAACTTCTAAAATAGCAACATATGAACCCATTAAAGCAAATATATGGTCTAGATTAAACTGTCAACATGTTGCGAAGGTGTGTGCTCTGTATTTGACACATGACAAATGATTTTTGTAAAAATTCAAATTAGGGATGGGCATTTTTGCCAATTTCTTATTTCGATCATTGATAGGTCTCAAAAAACGAGTACTCGGGGGCGTGGCTTATTCGGGGTAGGTGGCGGGGTGTGTCAGTCATGGAGACAATGATATCAATTTAATATTTTGGATTACATTAGCACTTTCTGATAAAACAAAATGTTATTTTGCATTATATTGACTAACATTACACTTTAGTCAGAGTAAAACGGACTTAAACTACTGAACAACACATGACTGAATATGATATGAATATCATAGGAAATGTCATCATAAAAATGAACACACTTGATACTTTTAGGCTACTTTATTCAACAGTAAATAAAACGTTCTCTTCAGTGTTAGGCTACTTCAGCCGCATATTTCAACTGTTCTTATGAAACAACAACAAAAACGAACAGCCTAGTTTTCATTTAACAAGTTTAACAAAGTAACAAACGACTGCTACAGAATCATTTATTGAAACAAACACACACAAAAAAAAATCCTGTATAGGCCTATTTTTTACCACGCCTGATGAAACTTAAACAGGCTACAGCCTACATATTGTTGTTCAAAAAGATAAGTTGGTCTACGTGCTCAGGTGAGAGGCGTGTTCTATTAGTCCGGCGGTGGAAAAAACACACTCCGCTGGAACAGATGTCGCAGGAACAGCTAAGTACCACTGGGCAATGATGCTCAGCTTTGTAAACCGAGTCTCATTTACCTTCCACCACAGTAGAGGGTCCTGGTTTACAGAGAAGCATGGCTCACTGAAGTAGCGTTCGATTTCAGTGTCACGCGAA
>NW_026606907.1:2072500-2127500 GCF_029890125.1 Rhinichthys klamathensis goyatoka | reverse complement strand
TATTAGTCAGTGAGCTGGGGTATTAGTCAGTGAGCTGGGGTATTAGTCTGTGAGCTGGGGTATTAGTCAGTGAGCTGGGGAATTAGTCTGTGAGCTGGGGTATTAGTCAGTGAGCTGGGGTATTAGTCAGTGAGCTGGGGTATTAGTCTGTGAGCTGGGGTATTAGTCTGTGAGCTGGGGTATTAGTCTGTGAGCTGGGGTATTAGTCTGTGAGCTGGGGTATTAGTCTGTGAGCTGGGGTATTAGTCTGTGAGCTGGGGTATTAGTCTGTGAGCTGGGGTATAAGTCTGTGAGCTGGGGTATAAGTCTGTGAGCTGGGGTATTAGTCAGTGAGCTGGGGTATTAGTCAGTGAGCTGGGGTATTAGTCAGTGAGCTGGGGTATTAGTCTGTGAGCTGGGGTATTAGTCTGTGAGCTGGGGTATTAGTCTGTGAGCTGGGGTATTAGTCTGTGAGCTGGGGTATTAGTCTGTGAGCTGGGGTATTAGTCTGTGAGCTGGGGTATTAGTCAGTGAGCTGGGGTATTAGTCAGTGAGCTGGGGTATTAGTCTGTGAGCTGGGGTATTAGTCAGTGAGCTGGGGTATTAGTCTGTGAGCTGGGGTATTAGTCTGTGAGCTGGGGTATTAGTCAGTGAGCTGGGGTATTAGTCAGTGAGCTGGGGTATTAGTCAGTGAGCTGGGGTATTAGTCTGTGAGCTGGGGTATTAGTCAGTGAGCTGGGGTATTAGTCAGTGAGCTGGGGTATTAGTCAGTGAGCTGGGGTATTAGTCAGTGAGCTGGGGTATTAGTCTGTGAGCTGGGGTATTAGTCAGTGAGCTGGGGTATTAGTCTGTGAGCTGGGGTATTAGTCTGTGAGCTGGGGTATTAGTCAGTGAGCTGGGGTATTAGTCAGTGAGCTGGGGTATTAGTCAGTGAGCTGGGGTATTAGTCAGTGAGCTGGGGTATTAGTCTGTGAGCTGGGGTATTAGTCAGTGAGCTGGGGTATTAGTCAGTGAGCTGGGGTATTAGTCAGTGAGCTGGGGTATTAGTCAGTGAGCTGGGGTATTAGTCAGTGAGCTGGGGTATTAGTCTGTGAGCTGGGGTATTAGTCAGTGAGCTGGGGAATTAGTCTGTGAGCTGGGGTATTAGTCAGTGAGCTGGGGTATTAGTGTGAGCTGGGGTATTAGTCTGTGAGCTGGGGTATTAGTCTGTGAGCTGGGGTATTAGTCTGTGAGCTGGGGTATTAGTCTGTGAGCTGGGGTATTAGTCTGTGAGCTGGGGTATTAGTCTGTGAGCTGGGGTATTAGTCTGTGAGCTGGGGTATTAGTCTGTGAGCTGGGGTATTAGTCAGTGAGCTGGGGTATTAGTCAGTGAGCTGGGGTATTAGTCTGTGAGCTGGGGTATTAGTCTGTGAGCTGGGGTATTAGTCAGTGAGCTGGGGTATTAGTCAGTGAGCTGGGGTATTAGTCTGTGAGCTGGGGTATTAGTCAGTGAGCTGGGGTATTAGTCAGTGAGCTGGGGTATTAGTCAGTGAGCTGGGGTATTAGTCAGTGAGCTGGGGTATTAGTCAGTGAGCTGGGGTATTAGTCAGTGAGCTGGGGTATTAGTCAGTGAGCTGGGGTATTAGTCAGTGAGCTGGGGTATTAGTCATTGAGCTGGGGTATTAGTCATTGAGCTGGGGTATTAGTCAGTGAGCTGGGGTATTAGTCAGTGAGCTGGGGTATTAGTCTGTGAGCTGGGGTATTAGTCTGTGAGCTGGGGTATTAGTCAGTGAGCTGGGGTATTAGTCAGTGAGCTGGGGTATTAGTCAGTGAGCTGGGGTATTAGTCTGTGAGCTGGGGTATTAGTCTGTGAGCTGGGGTATTAGTCTGTGAGCTGGGGTATTAGTCAGTGAGCTGGGGTATTAGTCAGTGAGCTGGGGTATTAGTCAGTGAGCTGGGGTATTAGTCTGTGAGCTGGGGTATTAGTCAGTGAGCTGGGGTATTAGTCAGTGAGCTGGGGTATTAGTCAGTGAGCTGGGGTATTAGTCTGTGAGCTGGGGTATTAGTCAGTGAGCTGGGGTATTAGTCAGTGAGCTGGGGTATTAGTCAGTGAGCTGGGGTATTAGTCAGTGAGCTGGGGTATTAGTCAGTGAGCTGGGGTATTAGTCAGTGAGCTGGGGTAGAGCGAGATGCTCTCCTTCATTATATCCTGAGAGTATCATCACACCAGAACAGCGGATCGACTCAAGAGCGCTTCATTAGCGGAGCCATTACCCACCTCTGATCATCACGGGGACGCTCTCAAACACACACACACACACACTCAGCAACCAGAGGCGTCACAATATATCGTGTCACAATACAGTTTTCAGAGTTTTAGTGTCAGAACTACATTAAACTACTATATAATGTTGAATATAATGTATAATAATGCAATGAGGGAATATTTGTGGGTCCTGATAATGCCACATGTCTGATGTTATCAGTACAAAGTGGCCGACATTATATTAAATATATCTAGTCAGGGAAAGAGTGCAAGCATATTCGTCTAAAATAATTCTGTATTTTCAGCTTCAGAATCATGAATATTGTTATTCTGGTGTCTCTATTGTCCTGTGCTTTGGGTTTCAGCACCAAGTCAAAGGTTGTACACACACACACACACACACACACACACACACACACACACACACACACACACACACACACACACACACACACGTGTACCGGGTCTCAAGCTCCACATACACAGATACACAAGACCATGAGCCATGTTTGAAACACACAACATGAGACTATTAGACACGCAGCGAGTGTTCGGAAACTCAAATTGTTCAGCCGAAAACAGCGACACAAAAACACTTACAGTGTTCGTCCGAATAAGTGGAAAGACCGAACAATGGCGTTTTCTGATGACGCGATCAAATGGCTCAAAGATGGCCAAATAAAAATATTTTTAGTTTAACAATTTCTTTATTTTCAGTTATATTGTATAATGTCTGCTGGAATGTAAAAAAAAAAATCATTTTATATGTTCAATGTTAAATAAAATTTTAAATTGTAGTTTTTGTAACTGATTATTTCTTTGAAAAGCAAGACAAAATAATAAAAAGCACATTTTGACTAATTTAATTTATGCAATGGTGTAAAATTGTTCAAACAAATCGGAAAAAAAGCGATATTTGGTATTCAACCAAGTGTTTTATTATTTTCAAATATTCTCACTTCAGTGCATCCCTGGAGACGAGAGTGTGTGAGGCGCAGACGCTCACCTGACAGCAGTGTTTCAGCAGGGAACAGCTCGTCACTGACACACACACCGTTTCGTGCTGAAAACGACTGGAGACACTTCTTTGCTTGAGGAACCTGAGATGTGGCCAAGAGCCAACGAGGGGATTCTGGGAACACTGAAGCACAGCTTGTGTGCGCAACACACACACACACACACACACACACACACACACACACACACACACACACACACACACACACACACACACACACACACACACACACACACACACACACACACACACACACACACACACACACACACACACACACACACACACACACACACACACACACACACACACACACACACACACACACACACACACACAATCACATTATTAGTGGTGCTTACTCAACGCAAACTTTAGAAAACTAGTTTCATAGTGCAAATTTGGGACAGCGTTGTGGTGTAAACATGCATCAACTTTGCATTCTTGGGATTTGAGAATCCACATCAGTTCATCAACATGTGATTCAATTAAAATAGAGAAATCAATATTATGATTATTAACTCTGCTGAGTTCATGGGGCTCTTCACCTGATGAACTGATGATCTGAATCTGGTCTGTTATTTGGGGAATTAATATGACTGGAATATGACATATTATACCAATCTGTCAAAATGACCTTTTGTTGCTATATGTTTAAAACATTAAGTAGTCAGAATGTACTGCTTCTTTAAAGAAAACGATGCATGACACACACACACACACACACACGGCTCACCACCAATAGGAGAGCAGTAACAGCAGGGGAAGTGTGGTGACGGCCTGAAGAACGGGCCAATCACGGCACAGCACTGCGAGCCCCGGCAACAGCAGCTCGGCAAACACCGCAAAGAAGCCGCTGACCATCGACACCATGAGTCTGTGAGGCGGGTCACACCATTCCAGTCCTGCAGGATTACACCAGAGAGAGACAGTAGTGACAGTGTGTCCACAGACAGCAAACAAATCAATCACGAATCACAGCCAATCAGAAGAGTGTGTGGGCGGAGTCTCTCTGCAAGCGCACTGCTCTCACAATTAAATCAGTCAAACATAACAGCAAATCAGAAGAGTGTGTGGGCGGAGTCTCTCTGCAAGCGCACTGCTCTCACAATTAAATCAGTCAAACATAACAGCCAATCAGAAGAGCGTGTGGGCGGAGTCTCTCTGCAAGCGCACTGCTCTCACAATTAAATCAGTCAAACATAACAGCCAATCAGAAGAGTGTGTGGGCGGAGTCTCTCTGCAAGCGCACTGCTCTCACAATTAAATCAGTCAAACATAACAGCAAATCAGAAGAGTGTGTGGGCGGAGTCTCTCTGCAAGCGCACTGCTCTCACAATTAAATCAGTCAAACATAACAGCCAATCAGAAGAGCGTGTGGGCGGAGTCTCTCTGCAAGCGCACTGCTCTCACAATTAAATCAGTCAAACATAACAGCAAATCAGAAGAGTGTGTGGGCGGAGTCTCTCTGCAAGCGCACTGCTCTCACAATTAAATCAGTCAAACATAACATCCAATCAGAAGAGTGTGTGGGCGGAGTCTCTCTGCAAGCGCACTGCTCTCACAATTAAATCAGTCAAACATAACAGCCAATCAGAAGAGCGTGTGGGCGGAGTCTCTCTGCAAGCGCACTGCACTCACAATTAAATCAGTCAAGCATAACAGCCAATCAGAAGAGCGTGTGGGCGGAGTCTCTCTGCAAGCGCACTGCTCTCACAATTAAATCAGTCAAACATAACAGCAAATCAGAAGAGCGTGTGGGCGGAGTCTCTCTGCAAGCGCACTGCACTCACAATTAAATCAGTCAAACATAACAGCCAATCAGAAGAGCGTGTGGGCGGAGTCTCTCTGCAAGCGCACTGCACTCACAATTAAATCAGTCAAGCATAACAGCCAATCAGAAGAGCGTGTGGGCGGAGTCTCTCTGCAAGCGCACTGCTCTCACAATTAAATCAGTCAAGCATAACAGCCAATCAGAAGAGCGTGTGGGCGGAGTCTCTCTGCAAGTACACTGCACTCACAATTAAATCAGTCAAACATAACAGCCAATCAGAAGAGCGTGTGGGCGGAGTCTCTCTGCAAGTACACTGCACTCACAATTAAATCAGTCAAACATAACAGCCAATCAGAAGAGCGTGTGGGCAGAGTCTCTCTGCAAGCGCACTGCACTCACAATTAAATCAGTCAAACATAACAGCCAATCAGAAGAGCGTGTGGGCGGAGTCTCAAAGCTGAATGTTCAGCATCATTACTCCAGTCTTCAGTGTCACATGATCCTTCACAAATCATTCTAATAGGATCACTTGATGCTCAATTAATATCAATTGTTATTGGCTTTCAATAATTAATAATAGTTCTTTAATATTATCAATGTTGATTTCATGTTTATACGATGAATAGAAAGCATTTATTTGAAATAGAAATCTTTAATAATATAGATATTAATATAAAATGTCTATACTGTCACTTTTGATCAATTTAATGCATCCTTGCTGAATATATATATTTATTTATTTAAAATCATACTCATCCCAAACTTTTGAATGATAGCGTATCACAATTTCCACAATAAATTAAGCAGTAAAAACAAAATAATCAGAAATGTTTCTTGATCATCAGATCCTCATATTAGAGTGATTTCTGGAGGATCATGTGACACTGAAGACTGGAGTAATGATGCTGAACATCAGCTTTGATCACAGGAATAAATTACACTTTACTGTATATTCACATATAAGTTATTTTAAATTGTAAAAAAAAAAAATATCAAATCACAATTTTTACTGTATTTCTGATCAAATAAACGAAGTCTTATCAAGCTGAAAATACTTCTTACATATTTCTTTATTAAACTAAATAAACGTGCAACACGAGTCGAGCATTGGTGGAAACTCTGTCTGTTATTGTAAGATGTGGACACCAGTAATCACCAGTGTGTCTGTGCATCTGACTGGTGTCGTACAGAAGAGTGTGTGTACGTGCCGGTGTTTACACACACACTGTTCCATGAGAGCTCATGTTCTGGCTGACACACACTCTCACATAACAATCACAGGAAGTGCAGGAGAAGAACACGGACTCTTTACCATGGAAAGAACAGAGATCAGATCTTCACACACACACACACACACACACACACACACTGAACTTTCCTCAGCCGATTAAACACACACTGATGATCAGTGTGAACAGTGTGTTCGTGAGATAGAAGAGGAATGCTGTTCCCAGTCAAAGAACAACACTCTTTATCAAGAGTCTCCTATTGATCAAGAACATCTGCTTACACACACACACACACACACACGCAGACACACACACACACACACACGCAGACACACACACACACACACACACACACACACACACACGCACGCACGCACGCACGCACACAGACACACACACAAGAGTCTAAACATAATGACTCATTCTTATTATCTTTTATTTATTTAGGCATATCTACTCGTTCTTTATTATTACTATCGTCCATATTTTAGATGATCAGTGTTGAAAGAGTGTCATGTGTGCCGGACACAGCTTGCTGCTTTTATTTCGTGTGTATTTTCATGTGTAATGTACATTTTCATTATTTTCGTGTGTACTGTGAGTATCAGGAATATTATCGTTAACTAAAACTAAACCAATTAAAAATATCTGTTAAATGAAGAAGAAAAAAAGCTGAAATAAAATAAAATATAAAATTTAGTTGGAATTAAACTAAACTGAAAATTTGAAACATTTAAGATGAAGCACAAACATGATTTACTGGAAATAAATACAAATTAAAACCAGCTAAAATTGAAATAAAAATTGAAATAAAAATAAGCTAAACCTAATAAAAATGACAAAAGCACAAAATAAAATGACTAAAAATTAAACTAATAAATAAAAATGAACTAGAATTCAAAATATTTATAAAACTATGATAAAAGCTAAAATTACACTTTGATTGAAATATGATTCTAAAACTCATATTTATATTTGCCTATTTTCATTTCAAAAGGTTTAAGATTGAAACTAATGTTGTCAGTAGATAAAAAACATGAACCAATTAATCACACCAAACATTACAGTTTTTTTTATATATTTCTATATTGTAACAATTTCAAATTTAATCTCCAAATGAATGTAGAAAAAACACATTTTAAATATTTGTTTAATGTACAATCTTTTTATGAAAATACCAATACTGCAATACTATGAAGCATTTTTAGCCATTATTTATTTATTAATTATAGCCATTCTGCATTACAGTATAATTAAAAGCTATCAATTTTGACCTTTAAAAATATAACAAGTTTTAATTTAAGTGAACTTAAAACAATCTTTACATAAATCCAATTAGTCTAACAGGAAATACACAGAAACTGAAAAAATTAATTGCATGTGCAAACCTGTTAATTTCGAGAGCCCTATTAAAAAAAAACCATAAATTTATTCAAAAATATCCAGACTTTGGTTGATAGTGTGTGTAATATGTAATACCAATTCCTTGAAATATTTGTACTTGTATTTTATGGAAATTAAAGCCAGATGGACAATTTAGAGTAGTTTCATTAATCTATCGTGACACGTGATCTAAGACTTTAGGAACGATCAAAGGGACAATCGGACTTCCTGTTGTGTAGATGAGTGTAGGAAGAGACGGACACTTACAATTACATTTTTGCAAAGCCAAATTAAAATAGCTTATGCAAATATTGACCTGGAGTGAACAAGCACTGTACAGAAGCACTTGTGTACAGCCGTGAGTCTCAGAGCTTATCAGCCGCAGATTGGGAGAGGTCATGTGATGATAAAGTGATGATGATAAAGTGTACTTGCGTGCGATGTAAGATGACAGAAACACTCCGGCTAACGCTGAGCCCTGGAGGAGCCGGAGGAACGGGAAAGCAGAAGGACTGTTAGAGAGACAAGCCATGATTCCCAGCAGTCCCGAGAAAACCACTGACAGCAGCAGCGCACAGCGACGGCCCAACCTGAGACACACACACACACACACACACACTTTTATTCAAGTCCACTTAATTGCATGTGTTTAAGTGTAAATTTATCATAAAACCATACATTTATTCAAGTGACGACCCAACCTGACACACACAGACACACACACACAAACACACACACACACACACACACACACACACACACACACACACACACACACACACACACACACACACACACACATTTATTCAAGTCCACTTAATTGCATGTGTTTAAGTGTAAATTTATCATAAAAACATACATTTATTCAAGTGACGACCCAACCTGACACACACAGACACACACACACACACACACACACACACACACATTTATTCAAGTCCACTTAATTGCATGTGTTTAAGTGTAAATTTATCATAAAAACATACATTTATTCAAGTGACGACCCAACCTGACACACACAGACAGACACACACAAACACACATTTATTCAAGTCCACTTAATTGCATGTGTTTAAGTGTAAATTTATCATAAAAACATACATTTATTCAAGTGACCGCACGTTATAATTGTGATGATTATGGCTTACAGCTATGAAAACCTTTTCTCAATATTCTAATTTTGAATTTGGGGTTTTCATAAGCTGTAAGCCATAATCATCACAATTATAACAAATCAAGGCTTGAAATATCTCACTTTGCATGTAATGAGTCTATATAATATATTAGTTGCACCTTTTAAGTTGAATTACTGAAATAAATGAACTTTTGCTCGATATTCAAATTGTTTGAGTTTCACCTGTATACTATATATAAAATATAAATATTTAATATATAATTAACAAGTTTTCTTAAATATATACATGCATGTGTGTGTATTTATATATACAAATAATTATACACAGTTCACACACATATATATTATGTAAACACAAACTTTTATTTTTGGATGCGATTAATCGTTGCACTAAAATACTTTGATCACATTTAGTGGTAAAAGCATCATTTATTTGCACAAGCTACTTGGTTTGAGGTTTTGCATCTATTGCAATAAAGCTTCATCGTTTACTTTGATCACATCTAGAACACAACTGGTCTTGAAAGAGGTGTAGTGTTGTGTAGTGTTGTATAGGGCTGGTGTAGTGTTGTATAGGGCTGGTGTAGTGTTGTGTAGTGTTGTATAGGGCTGGTGTAGTGTTGTGTAGGGCTGGTGTAGTGTTGTATAGGGCTGGTGTAGTGTTGTATAGGGCTGGTGTAGTGTTGTGTAGGGCTGGTGTAGTGTTGTGTAGGGCTGGTGTAGTGTTGTATAGGGCTGGTGTAGTGTTGTGTAGTGTTGTATAGGGCTGGTGTAGTGTTGTATAGGGCTGGTGTAGTGTTGTATAGGGCTGGTGTAGTGTTGTATAGGGCTGGTGTAGTGTTGTGTAGGGCTGGTGTAGTGTTGTGTAGGGCTGGTGTAGTGTTGTATAGGGCTGGTGTAGTGTTGTGTAGTGTTGTATAGGGCTGGTGTAGTGTTGTGTAGGGCTGGTGTAGTGTTGTATAGGGATGGTGTAGTGTTGTATAGGGCTGGTGTAGTGTTGTGTAGTGTTGTGTAGGGCTGGTGTAGTGTTGTGTAGGGCTGGTGTAGTGTTGTGTAGGGCTGGTGTAGTGTTGTATAGGGCTGGTGTAGTGTTGTGTAGTGTTGTATAGGGCTGGTGTAGTGTTGTGTAGGGCTGGTGTAGTGTTGTATAGGGCTGGTGTAGTGTTGTATAGGGCTGGTGTAGTGTTGTGTAGGGCTGGTGTAGTGTTGTATAGGCCTGGTGTAGTGTTGTATAGGGCTGGTGTAGTGTTGTGTAGTGTTGTATAGGGCTGGTGTAGTGTTGTGTAGGGCTGGTGTAGTGTTGTATAGGGATGGTGTAGTGTTGTATAGGGCTGGTGTAGTGTTGTGTAGTGTTGTGTAGGGCTGGTGTAGTGTTGTATAGGGCTGGTGTAGTGTTGTGTAGTGTTGTATAGGGCTGGTGTAGTGTTGTGTAGGGCTGGTGTAGTGTTGTGTAGTGTTGTATAGGGCTGGTGTAGTGTTGTATAGTGTTGTATAGGGCTGGTGTAGTGTTGTATAGGGCTAGTGTTGTGTAGTGTTGTATAGGGCTGGTGTAGTGTTGTATAGGGCTGGTGTAGTGTTGTGTAGGGCTGGTGTAGTGTTGTATAGGGCTGGTGTAGTGTTGTATAGGGCTGGTGTAGTGTTGTGTAGGGCTGGTGTAGTGTTGTATAGGGCTGGTGTAGTGTTGTATAGGGCTAATGTGGTGTTGTATAGTGTTGTGTAGGGCTGGTGTAGTGTTGTATAGGGCTGGTGTAGTGTTATATAGGGCTGGTGTAGTGTTGTATAGGGCTGGTGTAGTGTTGTATAGGGCTAGTGTTGTGTAGTGTTGTATAGGGCTGGTGTAGTGTTGTATAGGGCTGGTGTAGTGTTGTGTAGGGCTGGTGTAGTGTTGTATAGGGCTGGTGTAGTGTTGTGTAGGGCTGGTGTAGTGTTGTATAGGGCTGGTGTAGTGTTGTATAGGGCTGGTGTAGTGTTGTGTAGGGCTGGTGTAGTGTTGTGTAGTGTTGTATAGGGCTGGTGTAGTGTTGTGTAGTGTTGTATAGGGCTAGTGTTGTGTAGTGTTGTATAGGGCTGGTGTAGTGTTGTATAGGGCTGGTGTAGTGTTGTATAGGGCTGGTGTAGTGTTGTATAGGGCTGGTGTAGTGTTGTATAGTGTTGTATAGGGCTGGTGTAGTGTTGTGTAGGGCTGGTGTAGTGTTGTATAGGGCTGGTGTAGTGTTGTGTAGTGTTGTATAGGGCTGGTGTAGTGTTGTATAGGGCTGGTGTAGTGTTGTATAGGGCTGGTGTAGTGTTGTATAGTGTTGTATAGGGCTGGTGTAGTGTTGTATAGGGCTGGTGTAGTGTTGTATAGTGTTGTATAGGGCTGGTGTAGTGTTGTGTAGGGCTGGTGTAGTGTTGTATAGGGCTGGTGTAGTGTTGTGTAGTGTTGTATAGGGCTGGTGTAGTGTTGTATAGGGCTGGTGTAGTGTTGTGTAGTGTTGTATAGGGCTGGTGTAGTGTTGTATAGTGTTGTATAGGGCTAGTGTTGTGTAGTGTTGTATAGGGCTGGTGTAGTGTTGTATAGGGCTGGTGTAGTGTTGTGTAGTGTTGTATAGGGCTGGTGTAGTGTTGTATAGTGTTGTGTAGGGCTGGTGTAGTGTTGTATAGGGCTGGTGTAGTGTTGTGTAGTGTTGTATAGGGCTGGTGTAGTGTTGTGTAGTGTTGTATAGGGTGGTGTAGTGTTGTATAGTGTTGTATAGGGCTGGTGTAGTGTTGTATAGTGTTGTATAGGGCTAGTGTTGTGTAGTGTTGTGTAGTGTTGTATAGGGCTGGTGTAGTGTTGTGTAGTGTTGTGTAGGCTTGGTGTAGTGTTGTATAGGGCTGGTGTAGTGTTGTGTAGTGTTGTATAGGGCTGGTGTAGTGTTGTATAGTGTTGTATAGGGCTAGTGTTGTGTAGTGTTGTATAGGGCTGGTGTAGTGTTGTATAGTGTTGTATAGGGCTGGTGTAGTGTTGTGTAGTGTTGTATAGGGCTGGTGTAGTGTTGTGTAGGGCTGGTGTAGTGTTGTATAGGGCTGGTGTAGTGTTGTGTAGTGTTGTATAGGGCTGGTGTAGTGTTGTGTAGTGTTGTATAGGGTGGTGTAGTGTTGTATAGTGTTGTATAGGGCTAGTGTTGTGTAGTGTTGTGTAGGGCTGGTATAGTGTTGTATAGTGTTGTATTGGGTGGTGTAGTGTTGTATAGTGTTGTATAGGGCTGGTGTAGTGTTGTATAGGGCTGGTGTAGTGTTGTGTAGTGTTGTATAGGGCTGGTGTAGTGTTGTATAGTGTTGTGTAGGGCTGGTGTAGTGTTGTATAGGGCTGGTGTAGTGTTGTATAGTGTTGTGTAGGGCTGGTGTAGTGTTGTATAGGGCTGGTGTAGTGTTGTGTAGTGTTGTATAGGGCTGGTGTAGTGTTGTGTAGTGTTGTGTAGTGTTGTGTAGTGTTGTATAGTGTTGTATAGGGCTGGTGTAGTGTTGTGTAGGGCTGGTGTAGTGTTGTATAGGGCTGGTGTAGTGTTGTGTAGTGTTGTATAGTGTTGTGTAGTGTTGTATAGGGCTGGTGTAGTGTTGTGTAGGGCTGGTGTAGTGTTGTATAGGGCTGGTGTAGTGTTGTATAGTGTTGTGTAGGGCTGGTGTAGTGTTGTATAGGGCTGGTGTAGTGTTGTGTAGTGTTGTATAGGGCTGGTGTAGTGTTGTGTAGTGTTGTGTAGTGTTGTGTAGTGTTGTATAGTGTTGTGTAGTGTTGTGTAGTGTTGTGTAGTGTTGTGTAGTGTTGTATAGGGCTGGTGTAGTGTTGTATAGTGTTGTGTAGTGTTGTGTAGTGTTGTATAGGGCTGGTGTAGTGTTGTGTAGTGTTGTGTAGTGTTGTATAGTGTTGTGTAGTGTTGTATAGGGCTGGTGTAGTGTTGTGTAGGGCTGGTGTAGTGTTGTATAGGGCTGGTGTAGTGTTGTATAGTGTTGTGTAGTGTTGTGTAGTGTTGTATAGGGCTGGTGTAGTGTTGTGTAGTGTTGTGTAGTGTTGTGTAGTGTTGTATAGTGTTGTGTAGTGTTGTATAGGGCTGGTGTAGTGTTGTGTAGGGCTGGTGTAGTGTTGTATAGGGCTGGTGTAGTGTTGTATAGTGTTGTGTAGGGCTGGTGTAGTGTTGTATAGGGCTGGTGTAGTGTTGTGTAGTGTTGTATAGGGCTGGTGTAGTGTTGTGTAGTGTTGTGTAGTGTTGTGTAGTGTTGTATAGTGTTGTGTAGTGTTGTATAGTGTTGTGTAGTGTTGTGTTGTGTAGTGTTGTATAGGGCTGGTATAGTGTTGTATAGTGTTGTGTAGTGTTGTGTAGTGTTGTGTAGTGTTGTATAGTGTTGTGTAGTGTTGTGTAGTGTTGTGTAGTGTTGTGTAGTGTTGTATAGGGCTGGTGTAGTGTTGTATAGTGTTGTGTAGTGTTGTATAGTGTTGTGTAGTGTTGTGTTGTGTAGTGTTGTATAGGGCTGGTGTAGTGTTGTATAGTGTTGTATAGTGTTGTATAGTGTTGTGTAGTGTTGTGTTGTGTAGTGTTGTATAGGGCTGGTGTAGTGTTGTATAGTGTTGTATAGTGTTGTGTAGTGTTGTGTAGTGTTGTGTAGTGTTGTATAGGGCTGGTGTAGTGTTGTGTAGTGTTGTATAGTGTTGTGTTGTATAGTGTTGTGTAGTGTTGTATAGTGTTGTGTAGTGTTGTGTTGTGTAGTGTTGTATAGGGCTGGTGTAGTGTTGTATAGTGTTGTGTAGTGTTGTATAGTGTTGTGTAGTGTTGTGTTGTGTAGTGTTGTATAGGGCTGGTGTAGTGTTGTATAGTGTTGTATAGTGTTGTGTAGTGTTGTGTAGTGTTGTGTAGTGTTGTATAGGGCTGGTGTAGTGTTGTATAGGGCTGGTGTAGTGTTGTGTAGTGTTGTATAGTGTTGTGTAGTGTTGTGTAGTGTTGTGTAGTGTTGTATAGGGCTGGTGTAGTGTTGTATAGGGCTGGTGTAGTGTTGTATAGTGTTGTGTAGTGTTGTGTAGTGTTGTGTAGTGTTGTATAGGGCTGGTGTAGTGTTGTGTAGTGTTGTATAGGGCTGGTGTAGTGTTGTATAGTGTTGTATAGTGTTGTGTAGTGTTGTATAGTGTTGTGTAGTGTTGTGTAGTGTTGTAGAAAGCCTCACCAGTCGCAGACAGTGCCGAGGAGGATGTAGCCGAGGGTCCAGCCGGTCATGAAGCAGACGTGCTGGAGCGGGATCCTCCAGTGATCGGCACACACCAGACTCCACTGTCACACACACACACACATTCAAACTAGCAGCTGGAAAACTCAGGTAATGATGGACTATAGTGGTGGAAAATTAAGCGTGTAACGATACCCTCACGATATGATATTATTGCGATACTCAGAGATATGATAAAAGGTTCACAAAAAATGAACTGTTGATTAAATACTAAATTTGGTATATCATTGTGTGTGTAAATGAATATTCTTGGACTTGGTGCTGAAACCCAAAGCACAGGACAATAGAGACACCAGAATAACAATATTCATGATTCTGAAGCTGAAAATACAGAATTATTTTAGACGAATATGCTGCACTCTTTCACTGACTAGATATATTTAATATAATGTCGTCACTTTATACTGATAACATCAGACATTTGGCATTATCAGGACACACAAATATTCCCTCATTGCATTATTATACATTAAATTCAACATTATATAGTAGTTTAATGTAGTTGTACTCTGAAAACTGGAATTTTTTCTCACACAGAAATGTTAATTTTGGATGAACTATCCACAATACATGTTGTTGCATTATGTATTGCGATATATTGTGACACAACTATAGAAAATTGACCAACTAATGACTATAAACCACCAGTTAAAATAGCTAAAACCATCATAAGAGCTACTTTGAGTTGGATATTGCAGTAGGGAACTTAAATGTAATGTAAAAAGGTAAAAATGAAACATCACTGACACGCACTATTCTAATAAAGTCAATTAAATGTATTAAAATCAATGAAACATTTAAACTTTCTAGCCAATCCAAAACACCAGCTAACTCTCAGGAAGGCTGACTGTGTGTGGACCGACTTTCTTTATTATATAATCAACTTGTATTATTATTACATTACAGCTAATGTGAAGCCACGCTCCTGCAGTTCTTGCTCTGCTTCCAGAAGGATCTTCCTGCAAACTAATCCACACTTCATGACACGTAAAAGCTTTTATTTTCCATCGTGGAAAAGGAAACATATTGCGAGTCAAGGCCTCATGAAAAGCTCTTTACTTCCTGTTAAACAGGAAGTCAACTGTTCCCTGAGCTTCCAGTGACGACTTCAGGGTCTCATAGATTAAATATGAATTCATAACCTATAATCTTAAACATGTGATTAGTCAACAACAACAACAACGCTGTATTTTCAGACATGTATGGCAGACAATTATGTATATCAGCAGATTTACATGGTTTATTACTTGACATGATGGTCAATACTAATCTAGCCTGCATATTAAATATGACCATTATTTAAATTTATGAGGGATCTGGGATCACAGCCATCTAAATGGGACATTGCAGAGACTTCTGTTGTGTACAGGCAGATAGTTATACTATAAACAATAACAGACTACTTTATACATTTTTATAAAACCAAACAAACCAAACCCCAACGTTTATTTATTTATTTATTCATTTGCAAATTAGCAATTCCGCAAAAGATAACGAATGTATCCCCCAAACAATTAATCATGAATATGGCAGGGCACTATAAAAATATAATGGTAAAACTTTACAATAAGGTTCATTAGTTACTGTATTAACGAACATGAACTAACCATGAGAAATACATTTGTTACTGTATTTATTCATCTTTGTTAATGTTAGTTAATAATAATAATAATCCAGCTGTTCATTGTTTGTTCATGTTAGCTCACCGTGCATTAACTAATGTTACAACCTTTGATTTGACTAATGTATTAGTAAGTGCTGAAATTAAGATTAATAAATGCTGTAGAAGTAATTCTTCGTTCTTAGTTCATGTTTGCTAAGGTAGTTAACTAATGGATCTTAGAGTGAAGTGTTAAGAATATAATATAATTGCATTTTTTCCTTCTAATTAAAAATCTATAGGCAAGGCAAGTTTATTTATATAGCACATTTCATACACTATGGCAATTCAATTAAAAAATAATCACAAAATAAAAGCAAGGATAAAACAGTTATTCAAAATCCTTTACATAGAAAGGAAGTAAAATAATCACACTATGGCAATTCAAAGACTATAAATAATAATAATAATTAAAACATTAATGTTTTTAAATAAAGTGGCCTAATTCAGATCGACTGTTAAAACTGTAATAACTTGAGTGAACTCGCATTGTTTGGTTCGAATTCAGTTCATATTAACGGTTCGGTTCGCACATTAACGGTTCGGTTCGAATTCTGACGGTTCGGTTCGCATTCTGACGGTTGGGTTCGCACATTAACGGTTCGGTTAGCATTCTGACGGTTGGGTTCGCATACTAACCTCGGTCACTAAGTTGTTTTGTAGTCCCGCGGGTTTGGCGAACTCCCATCCTATCGTGCAGGGCACCGTGTCCCGCGGCGCGTTCTCCGTGAGGTTGCTTGTATTCAGCGGGTACTTGTACAGTTCGCAGTGACTGAACCCGGAGCCCTTCAGCCACGGGACGGTGAGATTGAGGACCGCTTGCCTGGAGAGGTTCCCGAGCACGGAAGACGCTGGGAATAACGCCAGATCGGGTTTGCAGTGGTACGACTCGGGGATCAGCGTGAAGAAAACATCGCTGAAGAGATTCAACGAGACCGCAAAGTTCGGGAACCAACTGAAAAGGGTTACGATCCGGTTGTATCGCCCAAATCCACCGATCTGAGGGTAGATTTTAGTTTCAAACTCCATAACTAGAGTTTTTATCGAGGGAAACAGCTGTTTCTCACAGACATCTCAAGCTGTAGTGATGGGAAATGAACGGCTGTCCACAAACACACACACACTGGGATTCACTGGTAGTGACGTAGCACATGGAATGGATTCATTTGAGCCAATCGGTTCATTGGAAAGATTCGGTTCATAGATCCGATTGACCGATTCTTTTTTTTTTCGCTCAAAAGACTTCCTCCTTATCGTTTCGTTTTAATCTCGAAAGTTGTTCAAGTTTTCGAAAGTTGCTGTTAATGTCATGTTGTTTACAACCTGGTTATTGTTATCAAAATATAAAGTAGTAGCCTACTAATCATTATTAATAATGTTAGCTAATTATTCTCAGTTGTCAAATCACCTTCATTTATATACAGCGCTTTTAACAATATAGATTGTTTCAAAGCAGCTTTACAGTGATGATAGGAAATTAAAGTAACAGAGATTGTTTTCAAGAGTTGGCTTTCAAACACCACAGATCACGAATACTATACGATATAACTACAAACGATAGTTTATTTAGTTTTAAAGCGCCTGTCGCTTTAAATCAGCTCTTTAATGTCTGGTGGGTTCTGATTGGCTGTCGTTTGTTTGTATCGGGTAAAAAATCGTTATGAAAGTGATTCCGATGATATTGTTTCTTTGTGCCGTTTTCGTTATAATTGTGATGCGACTCTACTAATATTTTATATTTTATAGCGAATATCTAGCCTATATATTTATCGTCATAATCCGTTTGGATTGAGTGATATAAAGGTTTTGACCGAATCAAGTATCGACTCAAACGAATCAGAATCAGATGTTTCAAAAGTAACGCCGTTCATGAAGTTACAAATAATGTAAAGGACTTTGGTATCTATTCAAAGTTCCAGTAAAGTCATGTGTAGTCAGCACAATTTTACTCTGTGTGTCTCGCTTTATGTTTATGACTCCTTCAAACTAAAATTAGACGTATCATATTTTTTACAGCTGTTGCACAAGCATGAAAACCCCACAATGACTCAGTATAGGTCTACAGCACACGTATGTATTTCTAAAACAAGTCATTATTTACTCAACTAGTTGTATTTATTAATTCATTAACTATTCATTCATTTCTGTTAAGGTATCACAAAGGATTGATTATTATTTTGTCATTTCATATTTCATGATAAAAAATCTTAGTGTCAGTGAACTAGTGAACAATTAGTCTAATTGTGTGCATGATAACCTGGTTAGTGTTAAATGAACCATTTCTTTATAGGCTAATATGCACTTGACAACAATAGACAGAAATATGTATATATTTTTGAAAAGTCAAAATTAAGGAATGTGCAAAACATCTGAAATACTCATTAGAAATTGACACTTTAGTCTCTTTGTGGAGTTGGACCAAAATGTGCTAATCAAATATTTTAGTTTGTGGGTTAAAGCTATGCTGTGTTGAGGAAAATATGACATTTGTTAATGTTACAATAACCTCAAATGATTGACATTGAACTTCTAAAAAAACACTTTATATATCATGGGTTCCCTCTTGTGGCAGATGTGTGGTATTGCAGCTCACAAAAAAAAAACAAATCACAGAAGCCAAGTCATTTCAAAAATTTATTTACGAACATAATCTCTGAGGACCAACAGCAGTTCTCGCGCTCTCTGTACATGCAAGTGTAGAAAATAACAATTTTGAATTTTTCCTCTCCGTTAAGTTTTTTTGTTGTTGTAATTTTTAGTTTCTCGCTTTTTGAATCGCAGGATATCAACACAGCTAAAGAGGTGAGAGTACTGGATCTCTGACAGCACTGAAATAGCATCCACAAACCCCTCCCCTCCCCATAGCTGCTCCAACAATATGTACACAATTCAACTACATTGTACAAAAAAAAGAAAAGATACATTGTTACATCACCGGCAGCGAGTGCGACACGTCTCGTTGCTGTTAGAATCTCACATTCTACGCAAGTTTTGGACTAGTACAAAGAGGAGGGTGCAAAACGTCCTGGAATATTATTTACAGCTATGTACAACGTCTCGTTCACGCATTACAAGAGGAAAATTTACACAGCGGAGACCTTCAACTCAAACATACCACAGGTGTCAGAAAGATAATAAATAGGTTATTTCTCACTATTTATATAGAGTTCAACATGTGTTAGAGGAGTCGAGTTGGATGTGTGGACAACATGTTTTAAAACAAGGCTTGAAATTGTGGCTCCACACCTAATCTATCCTATCTATATATGGAGTAATCAGTAATCCGTGTAATTATTAGAGGTAATGTGTTGCAGACTGAGGTCAGCGTAGGCCAAGCATGTGTACGATGGAGCGAGTTTCAGACTGAATTAGTGGAAATCAGGTTATATTTTCTATCGCATCACAATTTCAAGCCTTTTAAAACTGAATCAGTTGTGGGAATCAGGTCAGAGGACACACATCTTGTAAACAGGGGCTTAGTGATGATACAGTAACAAGTCATTTCATGTGGGGGCGAAAAAATGCACCGAATAACACCAAAAGCACTTGATCTGAAATCAATGGGTTTCATTGCAACACAAAAAGCAAGCACTGAAATCTGAACGGGAAGCTGTCGAGTTTGTCGAGAGTTGGTTATGCAATGCACACAGTACACTCACAAAGCATCCGAAAGCATTACCTGCGGAAACAGTGACACCTGTTGCACCCAGACTCAATGCACACATACACAACTGCGTCATGTGGGATCTTCACAGACTCGCAACCACACATGAGAACAAAAAGGAAGATAGAAAGAAAACGAAATTAAAACACTAGCCTGGATGGGTTAAGCAAACGTCACACAACCTCACACTGAAGTACAGGCAGGGGATGAGAAAGGATGAGATATCAAAACACAGTTCAAGCCCCCCCCCCCCCCCCCCAACAAACAAAAAAAATTCTAATTAAAACTTAAAAAAAAAAAAAAAAAAAAACTAATAATTGAAACTTGAAAAAAAAAACAAAATCTAATAATTGAAACTTGAAAAAAAAAAGAATAATTGAAACTTGAAAAAAAGTAAAAAATAAAAGTAATAATTGAAACTTGAAAAAAAAAAATCTAATTGAAACTTGGAAAATTAAAAAAAAAAACAAAAAAAACTAATAATTGAAACTTAAAAAAAAGTAAAAAAAAAGTAATAATTGAAACTTGAAAAAAAAAATCTAATTGAAACTTGAAAAAAAAGTAATAATTGAAACTTGGAAAAAAAAAAAAAAGCAATAATTGAAACTTAAAAAAAAAAAAAAAAATGTAATAATTGAAACGTGAAAAAAAAAAAATCTAATAATTGAAACTTGGGAAAAAAATCTAATAATTGAAACTTGAATTTTTTTTTTTTTTATAATTGAAACTTGAAAAAAAAATAATCTAATAAAAAAAAATAAAAAATAAAAAACCTCTTTTGCACTAGTCCCCTCTAGGTTGATTGATGAATTTGAACATGTACTGTAAAGATGGTAACGGACTAAATAAAATCAGAGAATAATTGACATTGGTGCATTTTTAAAAATAAAAAAATACCGTGATTAACAAGGATGTTAAATATAAAAAAAAAAACAGTCAGCGAGCCCATGTATACAAACAGTGAGTCCAAGAACAGAAGTGTGTGTGTGTGTGTGTTCTGTCATGATCTGTAAAAGTCCACATCCCGGACAGTGCCATACGCAGTCAGGCAATAAAAGTGACCTTTAAGAGTCACGAGTTAAAAACTCAATCGCTTCGGGACTAAGAAAAGAACTGCGAATTTGATTTAGAATCTAAACAGAATATTGAAAACAGGAACGTTTAAAAAAAAAAATGGAGGTGAAGTTTCACTGATTTCCCAAACGCTTGAAGAACGGGTTTATAGGGAGAGATTAAAAACGGGAGTCTTGGTAATAAACAAGACACACAAACTCCCAGGATTACAATGTGTAATAATAAATTCAAATGCGTACTGTACAGTTCATGGGGTGGTGTGTGTATTCATCTCCAAAATCACTATGCTATATATGACTTGTGCAGCTTTAGAAAAAAAAAAAAAAAGAGACGTTAACTGTATAAAGGCATTTTCTTGGTTTATACTTTTTTTTTTTTTTTTAAAGATATATACTTGTGTAATAAAACGATGAATAATATACCTCTACTATTCTTTAAATAAATCCATAATCACTCTGCTACATCTGAAACTATGATCCTGACAGAGCAATCAGGAGGAGTGGAGGCGATGTGATGACGAGGACTATTGCATGGGAATACTGACGGTGTGTTCAACTTTTGGCCCGTGGGATTATGGGTAGGGAGGTGATTGGGGGGGGGGGGGGTGCTGCCCGAAAGTGAACTGTACATACAATGATAACTTTAATTCATTTATTTTTTGTTTTACACTTTAACTGAGTGATGTTACAGTACATAAGTTATTTACAACTGTGCAGTAATGTGTGGCAAAATAAATTATCTAGAAGGCAGCGAGAATACATTGGTTAATGATTATAAAAAACTGTACATCATTTACGGAATACTTTTTTTTTTTGCAATTTTCAATTTTTTTCCATTAAACTAATGTTGGCTCTGTAGTGTTTTTCAAGTCACTTCCTCAGAAAGGGAACAATGAAATGCCCGAGTAAAAGAAAGACATAAACCAAAAAAAAACTAAGTCCTTGTCTCTCGTGATTTGTGACAGCAACATTTGCTCTTACATTATTAGTCTTTTTTCCTTATGCACTTGTTGTGAAAGCAGGCGTGGCTCCGGGACCATCAGCCCATGCGTTTAATCCAGCATTTGGGACCGTCTCCACTAACTGAACGCATTTCTCCTCGTCGCTCGGCGCCGAGCTGTCCTGAATATGGGCCTGAAACGCAGGAAAGTCGTTCTTTCCACCACTTTAGCATTATAGACTCGGGTCCAAACGAGAAGCGGCTATGCTAGCACTCCTGTCGCGCACGTTTGTGTCTTTTTTGTGTGCCTGCACATCTGTCCCGGTGTCCACCAGCGCCGTCTGTCCTCTTGTTCCGGAGCACAATAGTGGACGGACCCGTCTCAAGCTTGTTAACTCAGTATGGGGTGGGACAGATACATAAAAACTGTCCCTTGTGTTCACCCAAGACAGGAGGTTCAAAGCAGTTTAGCTTTTTCAAATCCCAAACAAAAGCATAAAAAACTTGAGGACAAAAGTGCAAGTTTTGTGTTTTTCCTCTCCCTGTTTAAAAAAGACGAACGGTTCCTCCTCGGGCGGGAAAAAACGATGAGTTTTACCTTTTTTCTCTCTATATAATATATATTTTTCTCTTCCTCAAAGAAATCTCTTCAAACCGGCTAGCCCTTACCGAACTTTTGTTTGATGTCTCTTTGATAGATGGTTAATGTTAGACCGAACTCTCAGAGTCTGAGTGTGTGTCGTTGTCACGCGGGCAACAGTACGAAGTCGTCGTTGACGTCGACCATCGGCACGTAGAAGGAGGGCACCTCGTTCACACACAGAGACTTGTGTCCCGCCGGGTCCAGCTCCTGCACCTTGAGTTGCCACTCCATCCTTTGCACGGCGTTCAGAGCCGCGGCCTCGTGTTGCTGACGCATTAGCAAACACGTCTGTCGGGAGAACATGCTAGTCATTAGACTTTGGGAAATATACACCATGCTTGCACAGTTAAAGGAGTAGTTAACAAGTATGTCATCCAAGATGTCCATGTCTTTCTTTCTTCAGTCGAAAAGAAATTAAGGTTTTTGATGAAAACATTCCAGGATTTTTCTCCATATAATGGACTTCAATGGGGTCCAAACGGTCCAAGGTCCAAATGACAGTTTCAGTGCAGCTTTAAACGACACCAGACGATGAATAATGGTCTTATCAAGCGAAACGATCGGCCATTTCAAAAATAGATAAAAAAGTTTAAGTTTTATAAGCACAAATGCTCGCCTTGCGAACTCTCCTGTTCGAACTCGTTCCTCAAAATGAACAAATCTTTTTTCGAGTCATTTCGTTCATTCAACGAATGAAATGACTCGAAAAAAGATTCGTTCATTTTGATGAACGAGTTCGAACAGGAGAATCACGAACGTGCATCACAGAACAGAGCAAGGCGAGCATTTGTGCCTATAAAACGTAAACTTTTTTTATCTATTTTTGAAATGGCCGATCGTTTCGCTTGATAAGACCATTATTCATCGTCTGGTGACGTTTAAAGCTGCACTGAAACTGTCATTTGGACCGTTTGGACCCCATTGAAGTCCATTATATGGAGAAAACTCCTGGAATGTTTTCATCAAAAACCTTAATTTCTTTTCGACTGAAGAAAGAAAGACATGGACATCTTGGATGACATGGGGGTGAGTAAATTATCAGCAAAAGTTTTTTAAAAAGTGAACTAATCCTTTAAGGGTTAAAAGAGCTTAAAATGCATGAAAGCTCTGCATGTTTCCACTGAACATGAATTTTTTTTGGTAACACTTTACAATAAGGTTCATTAGTTAACATGAACAATCATTCTACAGAATTAATTCATCTTTAAAGTTGTATTAGTTAACATTAGTTAATGCACTGTGAACTAACATGAACAAACAACGAAGGGAAAACTGACATTAACAAAGATTAATAAATACTGTAACAAATGTATTGCTCATCGTTGGTTCATGTTACATTAACTACTGTTCAAGTGAACATGAATCGCTGTCATTCATACATTCTGATTTTTTAATGCTAAATATAAGAGATCCATCAATCTGTCGAAGCAAGACGTTATGGCAATGGCGTCTCAGATAGTCTGACGGCAGATTAAAATAAACTTTTGAGTGATTAGTCACAAAAGTGGCATCAAATTCGCTAAACACGGAAGCTGGAACAAGCATGTGTGACTTTTTTCTTACAGAAAATGTTAAATACAACATGATACAAAAAAATAAATATAACAGTTGCACACTAGGTGTAGATCTACATAAAGACATTGAAACATTTACAAATCGAATTGAGTCGATATAAAGCTCAATTTCTTTCTTAAATTATGTAAAACGGTGTCACGGACACAGATTTGAGCTTTATTTCCCTTTAATGGCGTTTAAAGGGGGGGTGAAATGCTATTTCATGCATAGTGAGTTTTTTACACTGTTATAGAGTTGGATTCCCAAGCTAAACATGGACAAAGTTTCAAAAATTAAGTTGTACGTTTGATTGAGTATTTCTGTCCTCAAAATACTCCTTCCTGGTTGTCACAAGTTTCGGAAAGTTTTTTCCGAGTATGGGCGCGTATGACGTCAGATGCGCCGGAATGTCCTTATACGGTCCTAAGGGCACTTCTCTCGGAAGGGCGCGCGCGCAGCTGTAGAGCGATAGCCGTAACCTATGCCCATCAAAGCGCTGTGCATCGGCTAAGCTGCAATATGTCACCAAAGAAGTGTGTTTTCGGTTGCCAAGGCAAGACAACACTGCACAGATTCCCAAAGAATCAAGCGTTAAGGGACCAGTGGATGGAGTTTGTTTTTCCAGAACATCAACACAGTTGTGCAAGTGTTCTTGTTTGTTCCATGCATTTCGAGGATGATTTTTTTATAAACAAGGCCCAGTTCGAAGCTGGATTTGCTAATCGTTTAGTTCTCAAGGATGCAGCAGTCCCAACACTAAAGGTTAACGGTCTTGCGTTGGAACCGCAGGCGGTGAGTAGAACTGCTTCAAATATCTGTGTGTCTATCGGCGTGTAACTTAAGCACAGCAAGTAGGCTAAACAACATGATCACGTATAGTATCGTGCGCTCGTGATTATTTAGCTCCGCCCACACGGCACGCCTCCACCCGCTCGGCTTTTTCCGGAAAGACTCTGTACAGCCTATCTTTCTTTTATAAATATAATAAAACTAAAGACTTTTTGGAGATATGATGGATGCAATATTACTCTATAGGTACTCAAGATTAACATGAGATTGACTGAAACTGAGTGTTTCACCCCCGCTTTAATGTCACATTTCTTCTGTGATTAATCGCGATTAAAAACACTTACGTTTTTAAATATTTTATAATGTAATAATTTCACAGTTAATCTCCAAGTTAATGTAGAGACATGAAGACAGTATATTTTCAATACTTGTTTCATGGCATCTTTTTTTTATAAATAAAGGCCATTATCACTGATACTAATACAGCTACTGATGTCTCCATGAAACTTATTATAGCCATTCAACATTACAGTTGAAAGCTATCTTTTTTTTTTTAACATTAGGCTTAAATTTTTTTTTTATTTTAAGTGAATTTCAAACAATCCTCACAAATATGCACAGGTGAAACTTTGAAAATTTTAATATCGTGCAAAAGTTAATTTCAGTAACTCAACTTAAAAGGTGAAACTAATATATTATATAGACTCATTACATGCAAAGTGAGATATTACAAGCCTTGATTTGTTATAATTTTGATGATTATGGCTTACAGCTTATGAAAACCTTTTCACAATATTCTAATTTTGAATTTGGGGTTTTCATAAGCTGTAAGCCATAATCATCACACTTATAACAAAATAAAGGCTTGAAATATCTCACTTTGCATGTAATGAGTCTATATAATATATTAGTTTCACCTTTTAAGTTGAATTACTGAAATAAATTAACTTTTGGAGGATATTCGAATTTTTCGAGTTTCACCTGTATATATATACACAAATAAAGTTCCTCACCTTCATGCGGTCGTACTTATCATCCACATCTTGAATCCAGGAGATAAACTGCCGAGCATTGAAGCGATCTCTCACAGACTTGTTTTCGTCCCCCTGGAGATCAAGATTAGTTAGAAATGTAATAAAATTTACATCTTCGTAGCCATCATAACATCTTTAACGTGTTAATAATAGTTCAAAATGAGGCCTCACCTGGCTTTCTGATGGCATGTTGTAGACTTCTGAATCCAGCAGCATTGTGCAAGCACTGAAAGGAACGGCCTGATTTGCGATTGTTCTCGCTGCTCTGCAATGAACACGCAGCACCTCCTGCTCACAAGATACAATGAGCTTCTCCTGTAAGGCAGCATAAAATCAGAGTAAGACTAGACACCCAACTGATCCATTGAGCATTCATCTAGTAATCAAGGGACAAAGCTAGTAAACAGTGTTTTCAAACGATCAAGGTCTGCAAGTCACAATAAGAACATCAGAAGAAAATGAGATGAAATGCTTGCTTAGTTGAAATGTATATTGTAGATAACTTGCTGTTCTATTACACAAGGCCTTTGATGAATCAAAGGATTTGTGCCGTGTGATCATTACCTCCTAACGGGGTGACTTTTGAAGTGAGGGGAGAAACCAAGAAGAGAAAATAAAGACAGACTAAAGGCAAGGAGTGAGAGTTTACCCTCTCGATGCTGTGCTGCAGTCTTAGTTTTCCTCGAACTGCCTCTTGCTGTCTGAATAACTCCTTCAGGGGCTCCGACAAAGATGGAGGTGGAGCAATCTAGGATAGTAGAGAAAATAGTTTAGAAGGACATCTCTATATCTCAACAATGAAAATGCATTAATGGAGATATTCTGTGTTTTAACCAATGCATGATGTCCAAAATCTTGCTCTATATATGTAATATATTAAATAGTGGTGCAACGGATCACAAAATTCACAGTTCGGATCATTTACGTTTTTTGAGCAACGGATCGGATAATTTTTCGGATCAGCAAAAAAAAACTATTCTTCGATAGTTCTTCGATACTACATCAAAAACTACTAGCCTAACAAACAAACAAAGTAATAAGTAAAAAAGTTACTAAGTCTAACAGTGGTATTCAGGTACAGAAATTGATCAGCCTAAATGTAAAATAACACTTTGTTCACTATAAAAATTAAATATAGTTTTATCTTTGTTAAAGCTGTATTTTGTTGTTTTATTAACATTATTGGCACAGACAACAGTAGGAATATTAGGCTCCTGTCACTTTAAGACCGACGGCACGGACGAAAAAAAACCGGACAAATATCCGTTTTTATGACATAACCGAGAGAATCCCTGCCGTATTTTGACATAATTTTGTGTTTGTTAACGCTATCTGAAATGCGCCTCTCTCTCTCTCTGCGTGCGCACAGACAATGCACTAGGGATGCTAACCGATGACCGTTTGACCGATGGTTGACCGTCTCAACGTTAACCGATCAAAGTTGTCGGTAGTCGGTTAAAAAAAAAAAAAAGTGATCTCTAAATTAGGCTATTACAGACAGTGGACTAAACGCTACTACAGTTAGCCATCTCATTCCAAGATATTTTTGTGTGAAGTGAACAAATCCCTCACTCAATTTTTCATAACTCGCCTGTTTGTACTTAATAAACCAATAAAAACATTTGGCGCGAGGTCACAGCGTTTCGGTTCGCGCGCTAACAAGGTTTGCAAAAAGTAAAGCCTACAGGCTAAAACACTCGAGGTTAGAGCCAGGGCAGACGACAGGATGAAGTGTGTAAAGAAACGTAGTGTGTGGGACCATTTCACCAAAAAGAATGACACAGTAAGTTGCAACTTGTGTGCTACAGTACTTAAATACAGTAGTAATACAGTAGAAATATATTACATTTCAGTGGTAACAGATAAGGTGATGATGATCATCATCTTTCTTTATTATTGTTAGCACTACCTCAAACTAAAGTGGCGTCTCTTCGGGGCTGTCATTTTCTTAAATGAGCCGCGGCAATGTTTCAAATGCGCTTCTAACGCTAGACTAACGCCTTTATTTTTAACGCGATCACCTTGTACCCACACTATTTCAAAACTAAGGAGCCATTTGTCCTCCGATTACATACAAGCTCCTCGGCGCCGCGTTTGCGGGACTCATGTTTCACGCTGTAGGGGATTTAAAAAAAGTGACGTGAGTTGGGGCAGGGGCAGTGTGTGTGTGAGCGGGAGGCAGAGAAAGATGCGACAGAGTTGCGAAATTGCAGGCGCGGCTCGAAATGGCTGTTATTTCAAATAGCGTGGCATATTTTAAACTAATCGGTTAACCGGTTTCAACCGGCTAATGAGGCTCGGTGGTCGGTCAAGAAATTTTTTAGTTTTCGTCATCCCTACAATGCACGAGTCCCGATTTTCACCTCTTCTTCTGCGTTTAAAATTGTTTGAATGTATAAATTGCCAAGACAAAACCAGTCCAAATTATAAACTTTCACTCTATGATGGTAAAATTTAGCAGTTAATCCGCGAATCACATGCGTGCCGAACCGTGAGGCCAGCGATCCGTTGATAATAATAATATATATATATAATACCATCCTATCAACATCATTAACGTCTTGTCAGTATAATTATGCTGCTTATGGTTAGGTATTAAGAGTATTTATGCATAGGACACAAAAACAAAATTCTTACCACTGGAATATGAAGCTTGCTCAGAGGCTTGCCATCAAGAAGATAAGAGCCTGTGTACGTCACATACTCTGCGTAACACTGGGGAGCTTGAGGTGTTATGTAACACAAAATCTTCCTCTTTTCCTCAATTTTCTTGCGGATCTGAAGGTAATCAAAATAGGGGTTGGAACGGTCACTGTGGTATGGCTCTATCTCATCCAATTTGATGGCATTCACAATGACTGCTAGAGTCTGTTGGATCATCTCCCTGGTCTGCTTCATTGCGGTGTTCACAAGCTGAACCTGCACCTGTTGCTGGCCAGATTTTGGAAACTTTCTCTTGCGTGGATGTTGGGACTGGTTGTCATCGTCCTCGACAGGCCTGCCTTTTGATTTGGTGATTAGTGCAGGTACAGAAGGAGTGGATGTCTGAGCTGTGGTTGAGGTGATGGGCTCTTTTTCCTTTTCTACTGTGACACAAGAAGTGGTCACACTTGTTGTGATTGGTAAGGAGGATACTGAAGAGGTGATGCTGGATGAGCTCTGCTTGTTCTGATTGGCCAGCATCTGAGCCTTTTTCCGGGTCATCCTCTGAGGTATTTCCTCAATTTTCTTGGGTGCCTCAGACACTGGTATAGTCACAGACAACTTGGCGGTTGTCTCAAGGGCCTCTGATACTGGTGTGCTAGTAGGCATTGAGACAGATTGAACCTGAACAGGATGAGGGCTACATGAGGGACCCAAAACTACCACAGGATTTTGTCCTAATATATGTGATTTTGTGGTGGCTGGTAGCTCCAAATATTGTACCATGACAGATGGCATCATTGTATCCGGGATTGTTTCTTTTTGCCTGTATTCATTGTCCTTTTCACTGTCAGTGGAAAACAAATTTACATTTTCATCCACTTCTTCAAATGCTTCCCTCTCCTCTGGGATTGTTTCTTTCATGGGAGGAACATCTGGGATGTTCTGAGGCTCTGGCTCCAACTCACACTGCGGTCTATATACATCCTCACTTATTGGGGGAACCAAATCCTGACCAGATTCTGTAGGAGGCACAATTGCAGGAGAACAAGATGCTTTGGACAAACTTGTCAAGTCAACATCCATTATTTCAACATCTTCGTTTGTCTCAATAACGGGAGGTCTTGTCTGAGGAGGTGGAAGCTTACTATCCGCAATCTCTGGGGTTGTTATATCAGGCTCCGGCATCTCCTTCTCCTGGAAAGGAAGCTCTGGTATAGAGAACGGACCCATGTCATCCATTTCATCAGCTGCACTAGGGAATGGATCTACCCATGAAACAACAGGTTCTTGGTTGACTGGTGGGGCTACAGAGATGCAGTTCTCTGCAACATAGGTGGGAGACTCTTGTATGTTGTCTTTCATCATACATGGGGGCTCTAGGTCCATCTGCACTTCCTCGGGATCTGGTTTGCAATCAGTGAAGAAAGTTTCTAGTCGAGGTGATTCTGACTCCAGTGCCTCTGTTTCAGGTCTTTCCGGTGATGTAATGTCTTCCACTGTGTCTTTGTGAACCTCGTAATGAGAGTCAGATATCTGTGATGGACAGTATACTCTGGAATAAGTAGAGTGAGGTGGTGTCACGGGCATAACACTTGGGATATGCTGCAAATCACAATCGGAGTGTGAATATGGACTGCTTATCTTTGACACGGCAGCCTCGACCTCTCTGTAACTCTCATTAGGTGATTTCATGAGCACTTCTGAATTCCAGGCTAAGGACTGATCACATGAGTTTTCCATGTAGTTGTCTTGTGGATGGGTTGGTGTTATGGGAATTTCATCAGGATCTCTTCTATCTGGACATTCAAGCCAAGCCTTTTTGTCAGATTCCTCAATCCCAAGTGAGTATGTGGGATCGTTTCTGGACTCGTCTTCAGTGTGGTGAACTTCTGTGCCATCCTCAACAAAATCATCCTCTTCATCGTCCTCCTCATCTTCCTCTTCTTCTTGCTCTTCAACAACAGGAGGCAAGTAGTCACTCACACTGACAGGGTGAGCTGGCATTAGAACAGGTCCACTTTGTTGTGGCTCTGAGAGATCATCAATATCCATGGGAGGAAGGGCAGCAGGAGCTGGAGTTGGGGGAGCCGCTATATCCAAACAAGGCTCCTGGGGTTCGGGTCTATGGACTGGAGTTGAGGGCTTCATGAGATAGTTGTTATAAACACTCCCCGAGTGTTCAATGCCTTCGTTGAGAGAATTTACAGAAGGCGCTTCATCAGGAACTCTATCATGTTGTGATAGGTCAGGCCTGGGAGACATCATCTCAATAGGGGGTGAAAAGTATGTTGGGGAAAGGCAATTAAGTCTGTCAGCTGCTATCTTGTCCTCGGTAATATGTGAGGCTGAAGACTCGAATGCTGTGCCTTCTGGTATATGTTGCTGTCGCAAAAACTTTTCTGCCTCTACTTTGAACTCGCTCTCAAGTGGTCTTCTGACATCAGGGGTGACGGAACGACTCACAAGGGGTAATTGCAAGTTCTTTGCTGGTGTTATGCATGTTCCCTCCTGGAAGTTATTCGATGAGTTGGAATATCTATCGAAGAAGGTAGGGGAGCAGGCGTTCATGGACATAGTGGTGGCCGAGGAATTCTGACAGTCAAGACCATCAAATATGATATCAGGATAGTCCTCTGCACTGCAGGACGGAGTGCGTGGAGTTTGCATGACTTCCTCATAGCTTGGACATGAGATCACAGATGTTGGGGTGGGGACACCTGTTGGTCTGTTCTGGTCAGGTCTAGGAGATGCAGGAAGATTTTCCTTTATTTGATGGCCAGCAAGCCAGTCTTTTGAGTTCTGACTGTCCATAGGTATCGGCTTTCTATCAGGGGACATCATTTGGATTGGAAGGCCAGTATCTTTGAACTTTTTTTCTTTCAAAGCACTTTCCACTGATTTTTTGGAAAGTTCACTGCGGTTCTTCTTAAGTTCTTCATTCGATTTTGTTTTATCTTTAAGTTTTGGGTCACCTGACCGATGCCTCAGCTTTTCCATCTGTTTCATTCTTTCCTTGTGTTTCTTATGGCGCTCTTCAATCTCTTGATCTTTTAAACTAAGCATTTTGCCAAAACTTGTTAGTCTGAGATCACCATCAACCAAAAGTTTTTCACGAGGGCGATTGTCCTTTCGAGTTGTCTCTTTTGACTGGCTGAATTTGTCATTCTCATCTTTGACCTTGGGTTTGAGATCTGTTCTGTCTTTGTCCATGATATCTTTATTCCTCTCCTTATTTTTCCCATCAAATTTAGAAGCGTCTTCTTTAGATTTCTCTTTAAGACTCGTGACTTGAGCGTTTTCCTTCATTCCAGATTTTTGTTCTTCTTTTGAGTGTCTGAAGGACCCAAATCCATCCGAGTATTTATGCTTTTCCTCTTTCGATTTTTCCTTGTGCTTCTCTTTCTTCTTTTTGTCTTTTATTTTCTCACTGTTAATGACACTATTTGTCTTGTCTTTTTTGGACATCTCCTTCTCAAACTCCAGAGTCTTTTCCAAGTCATCCTCACCATCAACCTTGGAACCATATGGAAAAGTGTAAGGGTCAGCCTCTAAAGGCATGGGCTCTTTGTCAAAGGGCAAGCTTTCTCTGCGGCCATATGATTCTCTGATCTCCTCTGACTTGTCTTTTTTATCCCCCTTTTCTTTCTTGACTTTCTCCTTTTCTTTGTCGTGACTCTTTTTGGATGATGAGGATGAGGAATGTCTATGCCTCTCTTTCTCTCTGAACTTATCCTGTGGATTAGAGATGGATAGAGACTCTCTTCTCTCCTCGGACATGTCAGGTATACTGATGTTGGAGGAATCATAGAAGCTGCTTAGAACGGGTTCTTGACCTCTGTCTGTGAAACTGTCTGATGAAATTTCACTATTTCTATCATTGGAATCATCTTTGTAATCATTCATTGCCTCTTCCTCAAGTTTCTCCAACAATGATTTCTCATTTTCACCACTCCCCTTTGAGAGTTTTCTTTCTTTTAAGTGCTCTACCTTGTCTTTGTATTTGTTTTTGCTCTTTTCTTCACTGGCATCTTTCTTGTCAAGAAGTTTCTGCTTGCTTTTCTTGTCTTGATTTGAATCCACAGATGCTCTGTCCTTACGCTCCTTGTGTTTTGTGTCAATTGAATCTTTGTCCTTTTTATCTTTGTGTTTTTCCATGGAGGCTTTTCTCTCTTTTCCAGCATCAAATGATGCCTTCTCCTTTTTCTTATCTTTATGTTCCTTTTGTTTTTCTGTGGAATGTGTTTTCCCCTCAGAGTATTTCTTATGTTTATCTGTTTGGAAATTATCCATTTCATCAATGTCTGGTGTGGAATCTTTCCTGTGAGAATCTGATAGTCCGAGAGAGTCACTTAATTTTGCAACACCCCCATTATAGTTGTCATCATCATCTTCACTCTCATCTGTAAAAATATCTGCAATTGTGTACCATGTCTTCTCTCTCGCCTTTTCAGGTTTTCTCTCCTCTTTCTTAAACTCTAGGAAATCTTTTTCTCTGTCAGCATGTTTGTCCTGAGATATCTTTTCTTTCTTATCTTTAATCTGTTCAGATGACATCTTCCTTTCTTTCTCCTTGATATGAGAATCTTTATGTTTTTCTTTAGCCCCATCCCGCTTGTCTTTGGGGGCCCGTTCTAGATCTTTCTCTTTCATTGATCTATCAATTGAGTTTTTCTCAGGTTTCTCCTTTTCCTGGTCTAAATTTCTGTCCTTAGGCTTGTCCTTGTGTTTTTCTCCTTTGGACTTCTCTTTCTTTTCCACACCATCAATTTTCTTCTCCCTTTCCTTTCCAGAGTGGTTCCTCTCTCTGGGGTCAGACTTACAAGTGGTTTCATTCTCTGGTTTGTCTTTAAAGAAGGCCTCACTCCCATAGTCATCTCTCAGAGATTCTTGTTTAGTTTTTGAGTCTTTCCTTTCCTTAGTAAACTCATAGGAATCTTTTCTGTCTCTGCTGCCCTCCACATAATCCTTCTCCTTCTTCTCTTTGACACTCTCTGCTGATTCTTTTCGTTTCTTCTCCTTTTCCAATGACTGACCCGAATTGAACTTTTGTTTGTCTGTCCAGTCTTTTTTCTTTTCAGTATTCTTTTCAGAGGATTCCTTGTCTTTCTTCTTAGATGCAGTTTCCTTTTCAGGACGCTTATCTCCATGATCTGTTTTTTTATCTTTGACTTTATTTTCCTTTCTTCGGTCCCTGCTTTCCTCCTTCACTGTTTCTACAATTAACTTGACAGCATTATTTGATTTGTATTCTTTTACAGGGGCGTCCCAGCTATCATCTCCATAAAGCGAACTGTCAGAAGACATGTCCGACTGCCACCGATCATGGGGATCATCTGATGTTTCCTCTAGTAAGTGATTTTTTAAGTCATAGTCTTCATAATCGGGTTCCTCCTTGATATTTTTATCCCTCTTAGACTTTTCCTTCTCTTCTTTTATGCTTTTCTCAGATTTAAAATGTTTTTCTTCTTTTTGTTCATTCTTTTTGTCAATTTTAAAAGATTTATCCTTAGACTTTTTCTTTTTATCATCTTTATGGGCTTTCTGCTTCTCCTCCTTTGCCTTGTCTTTGATAATTCTCTCCTTCTCAGTCTTTAAAGGTTTGTCCCTCTCCTCTTTGCTCACCTTTTCCTTGTTTGACTCCTTTGTCTTCTTTGACCTCTCTTCTTTGACCACCCTTTGAGTTTCTTTACCTGGCCAGTCCTTGTCTTCAGATTTACCTTTAGACAATCGGTCTTCCTTCTTAAAATGATCTTTCTCATGTTTTGAAAGTTTGACCCTATTTTCAGAAGGCGACACCGTGTCAACAATTAGCGATTTCTGCCGTGTATCATCAAAGTCAAAAGAAAAGCTCTTGACAAACTTTTCATTCATGTCTTGACTCAACACCACACTTGGAGCCTTATCCTTTTCCTTACTTTTGTGTTTGTGTTTCACTTTGTGTTTCTTCAACACCTTTCCATCTTTGTCTGTTTTAGAAATGGCTCCATCTGTGTTTGAGTTCTTGTAAAACTCAGAGTTCTTTTTGTCTACCGCACCGGTATGCGTGTTGTTTTTCTTTCTGTTATCTTGCACTTTCTTTTTCACCTGTTTCACAGACTCAACACTGGAGTCGGCAGACAAGTAGTCCGATTCGCTAGAGAGCCTTGTTCTGACCGAGTCCGAGAGGGAGCTGACATCCGACCATGGTGGAGAGGACACAGTCTTCCAGCCATCCGTCCTCCACTGCTTTGGGTGCTGCTCTGCCAGAGACTGTGTGTGTTTCTGTGAGCTCAGACTCCCATGCGATGAGGATGAAGAAGAAACTGACAGAGAGCTAAAGACAGAAGGATCTTTAAGGCTCAACGTAGAAGAGTCCTTTACACAATTTGCACTCTGCATGGATCCTTTATCGTCCTCGCTCTCCAAGTCCCCAATCTCAGAGTCTGAGGTGCAGAACTTGTCGTTCACTTTATCAAAGCGCACCTCCTTACTAACATTATTTTTTGTCTCCTTCTTCCTCTTCTTCTTGACTTTACTTTTCTCTTTTTGCTGCTTGGAGCTCAGCGACGTCGATTCCCGGCTCTTTGCGTTGGTCTGAGGTGCAGGTTGCCTTGGTGTGGTCGTGGGTGTAAAACACAAAGTCCTGTCGTCTTCATCCGAGCTGTTGCTGTCCGACAGGATCCTGCGCACAGCCTTCTTTGGTGTTAGCGTGTTGCTTTTGGAATAGGTTTTAACCTCCATCTTGGGTATGGAGATAAAGTTGTTTGCCTTGATGACGGGATCCTTGCGAAACTCTTTCTTGAGCAGATGCTTGTCGTCCACAGGTGGGACACGCTCCTCCTCATCATCCTCGTCAAACTCGTACTCATCCTTGACCGGAGTGGAGATAGATTTGGGTGGGTCCATGCCCTTCCCTTTTAATTTTAAGCCCTTCTCAAACTCTGAGTCTGTATTATTGCCATCAACAGAGCTGGATGGGGCAAATGATGGGGCATCTTCCTCTTCAGAAGAATCTGCTGAGATGCACAAAAAATCTTAATATTAGCATATGGTACACATTTCCTGCACTTTCTGGAATATATTCGCACAAGAACTGCATGGTACACACCTGAGGAACTCTCCTCACTGGAGGTGTAAGTGCCTTTTCCCAGCAACAGATTAAGCATTGTTTGCGAATTTGCCACTTTTAATGGAGTCTCTCCTCTTCTGTTGCTTTGACAAGGATCCCCTCCATACCGTAACAGCAGCTTCACAACCTACAAAACCAGAATAGGGGGTTTGTTACAAAGTATATTAAGATACCACAAAAAACAACAACAACAAAAAAAAACACACACAAACACACACTAAGTCTGTCAAAATGTCTGAAAAGTTAAATCCGAATTTCTTTCTTAAAGGAGAACTCCGGCGCAAAATGAACCTTTGGTCTAATTACAAATTGTTACCTAGTCAACCGTTATCTGAGATTTGATTTCATGATTATCGAATGTAAATAGTTTTATCTCTAAAAACAGTTTAGCCTATAAAGCTAGTATAACGCTAGTATATTGGGCATAGTGTAATGACAAATAAAAATCGCTTGTTAATACCACTAACAAGGCTCAAAATAGCCCCACACTAACACGGTAGCATAATGAGGGTCCCTACCTTCAAACCGAAGCATTGAGAACTTTGTCAGTGTCCAGACAGTTTAATAAGAAGATATTTCAAACATACAGTCAACTTCGCGTATACAGGCAGAAGCCATCTTTGAAATACAGCCTTTACCAGTCGATCTACGAACGCCGATCCAAGCCTGCTGTTCGCGCTCACCTTATCACAACTTATAGCTCGTTCACATCTCACCAGCGCACTTGGATCGGCGTTCGTAGATCGACTGGTAAAGACTGTATTTCAAAGATGGCTTCTGCCTGTATACGCGAAGTTGACTGTATGTTTAAAATATCTTCTTATTAAACTGTCTGGACACTGACAAAGTTCTCAATGCTTCGGTTTGAAGGTAGGGACCCTCATTATGCTACCGTGTTAGTGTGGGTCTATTTTCAGCCTTGTTAGTGGTATTAACAAGCGATTTTTATTTGTCATTACACTATGCCCAATATACTAGCGTTATACTAGCTTTATAGGCTAAACTGTTTTTAGAGATAAAACTATTTACATTCGATAATCATGAAAACAAATCTCAGATAACGGTTGACTAGGTAACAATGTGTCATTAGACCAAAGGTTCATTTTGCGCCGGAGTTCTCCTTTAAATATTAGCAAAATTCGAATTACATTCAGAAAAATCCACTTCTACTCACTACATCTACATATTGTTCGTCAAAAAAACTTGATCTGCAGCGAGTGGCGAGCACTTTATGTGTACAATGTTTCGAGCCTAAGAAAAAACACGCTCAGATCTGACCGATGTGAAGGTTTTGTCACGATTTTTTCCACCAACTGAGAGGGTTTTCATCAGCAGAAGCACAACGCAGCGCCGTATACTGGATAAGCTAACAGAAGCACAACCAGGCGCCGTATACTGGATAAGCTAACAGAAGCACAACGCAGTGCTGTATACTGGATAAGCTAACAGAAGCACAACCAGGCGCCGTATACTGGATAAGCTAACAGAAGCACAACGCAGCGCTGTATACTGGATAAGCTAACAGAAGCACAACGCAGCGCCGTATACTGGATAAGCTAACAGAAGCACAACGCAGCGCCGTATACTGGATAAGCTAACAGAAGCACAACGCAGCGCCGTATACTGGATAAGCTAACAGAAGCACAACGCAGCGCCGTATACTGGATAAGCTAACAGAAGCACAACGCAGCGCCGTATACTGGATAAGCAAACAGAAGCACAACCAGGCGCCGTATACTGGATAAGCTAACAGAAGCACAACGCAGCGCCGTATACTGGATAAGCTAACAGAAGCACAACGCAGCGCCGTATACTGGATAAGCTAACAGAAGCACAACGCAGCGCCGTATACTGGATAAGCTAACAGAAGCACAACGCAGCGCCGTATACTGAATAAGCTAACAGAAGCACAACCAGGCGCCGTATACTGGATAAGCTAACAGAAGCACAACACAGCGCCGTATACTGGATAAGCTAACAGAAGCACAACCAGGCGCCGTATACTGGATAAGCTAACAGAAGCACAACACAGCGCCGTATACTGGATAAGCTAACAGAAGCACTACACAGCGGCGTATACTGGATAAGCTAACAGAAGCACAACCAGGCGCGGTATACTGGATAAGCTAACAGAAGCACAACGCAGCGCCATATACTGGATAAGCTAACAGAAGCACAACCAGGCACCGTATACTGGATAAGCTAACAGAAGCACAACGCAGCGCCGTATACTGGATAAGCTAACAGAAGCACAGCGCAGCGACGTATACTGGATAAGCTAACAGAAGCACAACGCAGCGCCGTATACTGGATAAGCTAATAGAAGCACAACCAGGCGCCGTATACTGGATAAGCTAACAGAAGCACAACGCAGTGCTGTATACGGGATAAGCTAACAGAAGCACAACGCAGTGCTGTATACGGGATAAGCTAACAGAAGCACAACGCAGCGCCGTATACTGGATAAGCTAACAGAAGCACAACGCAGTGCTGTATACTGGATAAGCTAACAGAAGCACAACGCAGCGCCGTACACTGGATAAGCTAACAGAAGCACAACGCAGTGCTGTATACTGGATCAGCTAACAGAAGCACAACACAGCGCCGTATACTGGATAAGCTAACAGAAGCACAACGCAGTGCTGTATACTGGATAAGCTAACAGAAGCACAACGCAGTGCTGTATACTGGATAAGCTAACAGAAGCACAACGCAGTGCTGTATACTGGATAAGCTAACAGAAGCACAACGCAGCGCCGTATACTGGATAAGCTAACAGAAGCACAACGCAGCGCTGTATACTGGATAAGCTAACAGAAGCACAACGCAGTGCTGTATACTGGATAAGCTAACAGAAGCACAACGCAGCGCCGTATACTGGATAAGCTAACAGAAGCACAACGCAGCGCTGTATACTGGATAAGCTAACAGAAGCACAACGCAGTGCTGTATACTGGATAAGCTAACAGAAGCACAACGCAGTGCTGTATACTGGATAAGCTAACAGAAGCACAACGCAGCGCCGTATACTGGATAAGCTAACAGAAGCACAACGCAGCGCCGTATACTGGATAAGCTAACAGAAGCACAACGCAGCGCCGTATACCGGATAAGCTAACAGAAGCACAACGCAGCGCCGTATACTGGATAAGCTAACAGAAGCACAACGCAGTGCTGTATACTGGATAAGCTAACAGAAGCACAACGCAGCGCCGTACACTGGATAAGCTAACAGAAGCACAACGCAGTGCTGTATACTGGATAAGCTAACAGAAGCACAACGCAGCGCTGTATACTGGATAAGCTAACAGAAGCACAACGCAGCGCCGTACACTGGATAAGCTAACAGAAGCACAACGCAGCGCCGTATACTGGATAAGCTAACAGAAGCACAACGCAGCGCCGTATACTGGATAAGCTAACAGAAGCACAACCAGGCACCGTATACTGGATAAGCTAACAGAAGCACAACGCAGCGCCGTATACTGGATAAGCTAACAGAAGCACAACGCAGCGCCGTATACTGGATAAGCTAACAGAAGCACAACGCAGCGCCGTATACTGGATAAGCTAACAGAAGCACAACGCAGCGCCGTATACTGGATAAGCTAACAGAAGCACAACGCAGTGCTGTATACTGAATAAGCTAACAAAAACAAACCGCATCCGTTACGTCATCACGTCTCGAGCGTGAATTCTCTACGAATTTTCGAAATAAGAATTTTTATTTGACAGCCCTAACACACACACATATTTGTGGAACGTCTGTTCGGAGGTACTTACTTTAAGATGGCCATTGTTGGATGCATCATGTAGAGGCGTGTCGTCATCCAGGCCCTTGGTGTTAACCTCGGCCCCGGCTGCCAGCAGCTGCTTGGCCACATCATAATACCCTCTATTACACGCCTCATGCAGTGCGGTCCAGCCTGAAACAACAAAAAGCATTACATTATTAATAAAAAACGCATTTCGTTATTAAGTGCCTGCTCATATACATCATGAAAAGAATTTCATGAGCATTTCAACGGGATCACCTAATATTCTATTCAATTTCAACAGCATGTTAAAGGATTAAAGTGGAAGTCAGGTGATCACTAATGTCTTTAACTTCAACTTATTTATATAGCACATTTAATAGTAACGTTGTTGCCCAAAGTGCGTCACAGTTACAATTAAAACATACATATATAAAAACATTTACCAAGCCTAGCAAATGAAGGCATGACTACACACTCTTAGACACACACCCTCACACAAGTGTATAGTGAGATCAGTATAGAGAGTATCCGTAACTAAAAGCCAAGTTAAAAAGATACGTTTTCAACTGAGACTTAAAAGTCTCTATTGTTAAAGCTTGCCGGATACGAAGGGGATGTTTGCTCTTACCTGCAAAGTCTTTTACATTCACGTCGGCCCCCTCGTTGATGAGCTCCTTCACACGGCGAGCTTCCCCACGTATGGCTGCCCGGTGCAACCGCGTCTCACCCCTCTCGTTTCGCTTGTTAACTTTGTCTTTGGTTTTTGAGGCCGAGTTTGGTGTTCCCTTCTGACCCAGACTTGACTGTGACTGATGCTTTGGTGTTGTGTCTGGATGAAAACATAGGTATTAACAGCAAGATTACTTACAGAAGTGGTTTACAACTGGACAAAGTTTAAAGGGGGATTACAAATAATTTTAAATAAGACAAAACTAGTTTAAAACATTGGATAGGACAGGAAAAGAGGAGGGAGGAGAGGAAAAGTTAGACTCAAGCACTATATTTCTTTTTTTAATTTAATAACAATAATTGGCTTCTTAAAGCCAGGGAAAATCTACTAGTGTTTTTTTTAGAACTAAAATACCACCAAAATAAATATAATAAAACAGTCACATAATCTATAATAAATATAATTGTGTTTATTGCAAACAAAAAGTATTTAAAAAATCCTTTCATCCTTAATCATGAAAAACGTGTCAATTCGGTGGTCAAAAACAGTATGGATCCTGAAAGAAATTCAGTTGTTGAAACTTCAGGAATCACTTGTTTGGTTTAAATCTACTCATAGTCAAAGTTTCTGTAGATAATAAAGTAGCTTTGTCATCATCACAGCTGAAGTACAAGAGGAACTATATGAACTTGCCCTTCAAATATTATCTTGGACAATGGGGCGCCTTGGAGTCAAAAAGGTTGAGAACCACTGACTTACAATTAAACTGAGCATGAGCAACTTGTGTATTATTGTAGTAATGAGTACTATTTGCTATGACCTCTAGGTGGCAGTCTTATACAACAAACACGGAGACAACTTCTGCCTGTGCCAATCTGCGCCTTGTAGCCGTCACATCTTTCACTAAATTACACAATTTTAACTGAATTTCACCCCTTGGATTTGGACGACATTGTCAGCAACAAGATTAAAGCACACTGAATCAACAAACTACCACGTAAATAAGGACATTTATTAACAATCACATGACAGACATACCAAATCAGCTGCACTAAATTACTATTTTCAGACATATTCAGAACAAACTAACACAACAATAGCTGGCATGCAAAAGTGCTCAGTATGGGTGGGGTTAGGAATTTCCTGTAGTCTTTTGTTTTGGAAAAATAAATCTGGTGAACTACTTGAAGAGGTGCTAAAATTCAGTAAATCTAATAGAGACATGGTTACAATAAGGTTCATTAGTTAATGTGTTAACTAACAATGAGCAATACATTTGTTACTGTAGGGTTAGGGTTAATAAAAATCAAGCTGTTCATTGTTTGTTCACAGTGCATTAACTAATACAACCTTTGATTTTAATAATGTATTATGTATTAGTAAATGCTGAAATGAATATTAACTAAAATACTTAATGCTGTAGAAGTATTGTTCATTCTTAATTCATGTTTACTAATAAAACGTATTGTAAAGTGTTACCGAGACATGCATGCCAGAGATAAGAAGTAACCTTTAAGCATGCAATACCATTGGTCAAGCTTCGAAAACAAACTGATTTAAACCTTTGAAGTAAATGCAACACAAATCCAATGCGTTTCACTTATCTCAAGCTGCAATACCACACGAGCCAATCAAATGTGGAAACCTGAACAGTTCATATCGGAACAGCACAGTCCCTTGATGCTCTATCAACAGTCCTGAAGGGCTGATGAACAACAGTGGATTAAGATTGCAGAGGTTCATTTCGCCGAAGTAATGGAAATTGATGAGGGTTATCTTGTTTAATTGAATTCTAATTAAGTGCTGTGGTGTGTGTGAAGCATAGCATGAGAGTGCAGCAGGGACAGTGGAAGCGACTGAAGACGTGGTGCTCATGATAAACACGCACCTGGACTGTTGACGGACTCCTCGGCCGTCATCTGCATGAGGAGAGCCACCTGCTGCCGCTCGGACAGGGGGTACCCGGCCCGGATCCCCGGCATGCCCACCCCGAACGCCAGGCCCGACTTCCTGGTGTTAGTGGGCTCCTTTTTAATGCGCTTCCGCTCTGGACCTTGCTTTTCTGTGGAGGAGAAAACAGGGGGCATGTTGAGTCTCAAAACCAGCCTCATAGTCCATCTAAGGCCCCGTTCACACTGCAGGCAAAAGTGGCCCAAATCTGATTTTTTTTTGGGGTCAAGTGACCAGGTCAGACTTCTTCAGAGGTAGTGTGAACACTCAAATCTAGCCCAGATCTGATTTTTTCAAATCAGATTTAGACCACATACATATGTGGTCCGTAATCAGACCCAGATCTGATTTTTTTCAATGCGGCCGCAGTGTGAACAATCAAGGCGGATTTGATGCGACTTTTACGTCAATCTACGTCGACATTTGTCACAATTATGCGCCGGCGAAGCCCTAGACACAACAGACACAGACAGTAGCCTAACATTAAAAACTTGACTAGATATGGAGAACAGCGATGAAGCGAGTCAATGAGAGTGAGGTGTTAGATCTAAGTATATGGGGAGATACTTCAATTCAAGCTAGAAGGACCTACCGTAACCGCTCCGTTTTTGAAAAAATTGCACACGAAATGGAAGAACGGGGACACAGGAGAACAGCGTCTCAGTGAAACTATTCACGTCATATTCCCACCACTCCTGGCTTCGTCTACGCATCCACACAGATCTCTGTAGTGAATTTGCAACCATTAACCCGCAAAAGTTTCCATTACACAAACATTATGAAATAAATGCGAATATGCTTACTTCCTCCATAACCTCCCGAACTTTAGTGCAACCGCGTGCTGCGTCTGATGTCATTGTTATTGTTCTTTTGCGCATGCCGGTTAGTTTGAAACCTCAAACAGTTCACACTGCAATCAGATATAGGTCACATTTTAAAAGGTAATGTGAACAGCCAATCAAAAAATCGGATCTGAGCAAAAAATCAGAATTGAGCATTAGGACTTGCGGTGTGAACGTGGCCTAAGGCTACGCTGAAACGACCCAATTCCGATTTGTTTGCCCCTATGCGACCTGTATCTGATCTTTTCATGACAGTCTGAACGACACAGATCCGATCTTTTCAAATGCGACCCAGGCCACTTGGGTATGTGGTCCAAATCCGATATGTATCCGATCTTTTGAAATGCGACTTCAATCTGAACGGCCAGGTCACATGTATCCGACCCGCACGTCATTGATACGCGACAAACGTCATAATTCTGCGTTGAAGTAGGCGGGAATGAGAAGATTGTAATTGTGCTGGCTCTGTTGGGAAAATAACTTTAATATTGCTAAACGAGCTCCACTGTTGACATCCATGTTTAGCTACTTCCGCAAGTGACGTCGTTGACCGTTGAGTACTCTTCTGCGCATTCGGGTCACTTCTGGGTCATTTCACGTTCACACAGGAGATCACAAAAGGTCACATTTAATTGGAAATGTGAACGGCCTTGCAAAAAAATCAAATTTTTTCCAAAAATTCGGAATTGACCATTAAGCCCCTGCAGTGTGAACGCAGCCTTGGTGACAGGGTTCGTACAGATCCTGTAAAATTAAATTCTAAGCGCTACTTTTTTTGGACTACAATCAGAGATCTCACTTATCAAAACAATATGTCATTTTATTTCTATAGCACAACTTAACACAACACCAGTTGACGGGTTCCCACACCTTGGTTAACTTCAAATTCAAGGACTTTCAAAGTCCAATACCCTCAAATTCAAGGACTTAATGTGGGAACACATTGGTTGTGTCGGACAACAAGCGTTGAGGTACCGGCTTCGTGCGCGCGTGAACGTCATGCCATCGTACAACACAAAGTACCTCACGCGGGAAACGCTCAACGTAACGCGTAAATGCGCGTAACTAACTAGTTAGTGCGCATAGGCCACGAAGTGCTGGCGAAATAACACATTAGCCGACAGAAGGGAATAATATGGAAATTTTTTCAGAAAACTTCTTGCACAAAATAAATTCAAGCACTTTCAAGGACCTGTTTCTATGCGTGTTTATTTTCAAAAACTTTCCAGGGCCTTGAATTATTATTATTTTTTTTTCAGATTCACAAACTTTCGAGGACCCGTGGGAGTGTGCTTAAAGTGAAATTCCAGGACTTCAAGCACTACTTTTTTGTTGTTTTTCAAGGACTACAATCAAAGATGTCACTTCAAATAAAACAATATCTTTGCTATCTTTCAAATTCTAAAAAAAGGTAAAACGATAAATAAAAATATACTAATAAAACAAAAATGGCATAAATTAAAGTGCAGCGCATGCAAAGTATGCAATGACTGTGGCAACATTAACCATTGAGAGAATACTATGACAAAGATATCGCTTTCCTTATACCTTGCTTTCCTGTTGAGGAGAAAACAGGGGCATGTTAACACTCAAACCAGCCTCATAAGCCACGTCTCCACCCAAATTACCCAAAACAATTTGTCCCAGGAACTTTTTCCCCCCCAGACCTGTTGCTCTCAAACCAGCCTCAATCATTTGGTTTTGTGACCCTCATAGTAGGGCTGCACGATTAATTGCAATTTACATGTAATCGCACTTAAAGCGATTTGGCTTATCGTGATTTTGAAATCGCAAAGGCTGTGATTAGGGATGTCCCGATACCACTTTTTCACTTCCGATACCGATACCGATGCCGCAGCTTTGGCTTTTGCCGATACCGATATTAATCCGATATTTTTATTTTATTCTTAAACTAATAAAAAATATAGCAATTTTCTCAATTAGCCACCTAAAATATACCTCCTATATAGTCCACAACAACAGTTGATTATGAAAGATTGCCACCCTTTATTCAAACACTACAAAAAAATAAAGAAATATATAAATGAAAGAAAATACAGGTACTTCAGTACTTAAAGCTAGCTAGCTACCAACAGGTTTAAAGTTAAAACAATTTAAACAGCAGCATTCTACATTGTAAATACCAGTACAGTTTTTGTTTTTTTAAATCAATTAGAATTTCTATAACTGTGTGTTAAACTGATTATCACTCTTGTGTGTGTTAAACACAATCTACTTGCTTCATTATAAAGATAAACAACAAATCCCCAAAATATATGATCATAATCTATGACAAAAATGCTATTATAAACTAGATTAGTGGATAATACACATTGCTCTTTTTATTGTTGTAAAATACATTCATGAAAAACAAGATAACAAAAATGAAAAAGATAATTATTTTAGATATAGCTAAATCTGCTATAAAATTGAGACATGTTTTAAGTGTATTGCACAGCTATTTAATGAGGCAGCAACATTAATAATTATTAATGTTAATAAGCTTTAATTGCGTCAATGCATTATGATATGAAAGGCTCCAATACAGTGCGGCACAAAGCGCTTATGCGCATCCCGAGCGGAGAATGATGCGCTTGAAGCCACGTGGAGTTCCAGCACGCAGCGCGTCGAGTCCGCTTTGAAAAGTTCAAAGCACAACGGAGATACATATTGATGGACAGTGTATTATACAGTATCTATTTATGCAATCGTTTATTGAGCCTTTTCTTTTAACAGTTTTAAATTTCAGTTACTGTGCGCGTGAAGAACAATTATAGTGCTCTGACTCTAGTGTTGTGATCAAACTGACAGCGTCCGACACCCGGTAGAGAGTAACACGATTGAGTTACAGCAATAAAGTCCAGCAAGATAAAGTTGTTTTATGCGAAAACATAGACCTTTATCTTACAGATCAAGTATAATAGTATTAACATTGAATCATCTTGAAGATAGTTTCATCATTGACTGCAACCGAACGCGACGCGCTGTTTGAATGCTGAATGGAGAATGACTGACAGCCGCGAGAGGGAAAAATTTACGTGATCTTGAATTTAATTACTTAAATATTAATTTATATCTCACATAATAGCTTCAGAACACTTATAATAGAGTGCACGAAAACGTTATGGTACTTTAGAATGTTTTTGTGCATTTTGTGGGGCTTAACAATAACACATAATAGTATACCCACAATATCGGATTTGAATCGGCCTCGTCTGATCGATGTCAGATCGATACCCGATCCCGCAAAAATGGCAGTATCGGAGCGATACCGATCCTGAGTATCGGATCGGGACATCCCTAGCTGTGATTATTTATTATGCGCAGCTTGTCATTGATGTACGGCTCTGTAAACGCCGCTCCATCGCTACTCCTTTAAGCACCTTGTACAAACCCTGAAGTAAGCTAGCACAAGTTAATATGCATTAAGTGCATTCCCGTCTATGCCATCCTTAGTAGCCTGAAGGTCAAGTGAAACCTTGGGTGAATTCCCAGCTGCTGATGGCAGTCTAGCATGTGTGTGTGTGTTTCTTTAAGGCTATGACTTGGCAGCCTGTCACCGATTACAAAATGGCTGGTGTTCGCATTTCAATGTGGCTGAGGCAAGGTCACCGCTACCTTTGGACAAAAGCAGCTGCTCTTCACAGAAATGCCCATCAATTATTCTCAGTATGTCAGTGTCAACATATCTGCCTCACAATGCAGTCGTCCAGTTCATTACACAAGTCTCACCCGTGCTATCGACTTACAGTAGGAGAGGCATCTTCCCGTTTGCCAGTTTCCACTGTATGACCTCAAACTGTGCAAACATGCCCAAATGTCACACAAGCATTCATGTGCCATTAACACCAATAAAAACCCAATGAGGTACAACAATCCTGTCATCTAGATTTCTGCTCTTGCATAATCTATGGAAGATACACAAGCCAGCTTGTTCTCAACATAGTGATTTGCTCGAGGCCACAAGCATATATTATAGGGAAAGGAAGCCAGACACAGATCTTTCCAGAAATTATTCTTCATGTCTGGAGTTGATGAATATTCGCTAACACCTGTAAACACTTACATGCAATGTAGCCCAACCTCTTACACACACACTTTCTTTTTAAGTCACATTCCTGTGATTCAACCCTCGAAGAGCAGAAGCAGTCTAAACATGTATATAACGGGTGGATGAAGGGAACAGAAAAACACAGTGCTTGCACTTTTAGTCTTCTAAAATAGACTCGACTGAGGTAATGACACTGGTACAGTATCACAAAAGCTTTCCGTCCCCATTTGTCATGCAAAATGTGAATTTGTGGCTGCAGAATGTTTTGCACATTGTCTATTTTTTAATAATGTAGAAGCCGTTCAAAAAGGGAAAACCTGAAATAAAAAAATATAAGATGCATTAATGAATAAGTCTAACATCAGTGCAAGCCTCAAGTTAAAAAGACAAAATGGGAATTATAATACGTCTAAAATGAGCACATTGAAAGCTATTGTCGAACAGTGGGTATATGCACAGTTGAATGAAGCAATTATTAGGATAACTTGACAACTATAAACAACGACATCTACAATAATTGCATCGCAGCGCAGACTAATTTTAGCTTGGTGTTGTTTTCCCAATTGCACTGCAGATATATAGCCTAGTGGAATAAACCGTATATAATCTCTAATAAATGTATACTCTCTCACAGTGAGTGAGTATATACCCTCATATCTCTTACGCCCGACCTTCAGCTACGAATAAGAGTACTTAAACATTTCATATTATTGAAATAGCTATAGGGAGAATTTAAGATTTTTTTAATAGTTTGTGCATTTATTTGTGCATTTCTTTTTTTTTATTTTATGAAATCTATTTAGTTATGTGCTTAATCATATTTATATTGTGGAAAATTATGAATATCGGTAAGTGGTTGAGGCCTTTTAAAAAATTTGACTTCATAGCAAATAACCCTCTAGCATAAAAAATAAATAAATAAACATTTAACGGCTGACTTTCCTGTAAACATTCATTCTAAACACGCGCTAAAGCTTCATATTAGTGGTCGACCGATATTGTTTTTTGATGGCCGATGCCGATATCTTTGAGAGCAGATTGGCAGATAAAAAGCCGATATATATTTATTTGAATTAATATCTAATAAATTAGAAATAAATCATTTAAAAATAAGTAATCGTATTACGTTCACTGTTTGCGAAATTGCAGTCTGACAGAAATATTATTAAGATTAAGGTTATTGATTTGATCTGTTTATCTGTGTGGCTTAATGTACTCATTCAATCCACATGGCTACAATGAATGAATGCTTGTGGGAATTTCTCGCATTATTATCGTGGACCTTGCAGGAACGTTTTGTGAAATTCAGGCCCTGTAAAAAGGAAAAGTTCAAATGAAACATGACACTTTCAATTTAACGTTGCTTAACCTATTTATATAACCTTATAGTTATGGTGGTGGTATAACTAGTTTTTCAAAAACAACCCAAACCAGAAGAGCTGGTTAGGCATGAGGTCTAATGTCTTTGATCAAACTCGTTTTTTGATCAAAACTGTACAACTGAAGATGACAAACAGACCAAAATGAGCTAATCTGAGATGGTTCAGGCCATTGCCAGCAGTTCATAGTGATCAGTTCTCAGTTTGATTGACTATATTGAGCAAATGCAAACCTGCTACAAGCATTTCTTGGTATAATGTGGTGTGTGTCCTCTGAGACTGAAGGAAATCTAGGTCAGGGACTGAGCGTTACAGGGACGACAGCACAACAAACAAGGTAAATTTTCAATGGTAAATGTGTAAATATAAATCAAACATTAAGCATTGCATTTTCTGGGTGGGTTAGGCTAATACTAGCAAATCAAATGAGCTCACTCAAATTGGTCAGAAAAGTAAAAGTAAAACCACACCTCTCTAACGCTGTGTCGCATGAGATATTCAAATCGTGCAAAACGAGTTATGCACTGAAAATTGTAAAAACTTATGGTTAAGGGTTTGTGCAAAACAGCAATATTAACAGTGATGCTTGCCTTAGTAGGAACCCAACTGTACACAATGGCTCCACTGTCAATCACCAAACCCGTACGGCAGAACTCTCTGCCCAGTGGAAACAGGAAATGAAGGCAGAAGAGACAGGAAGTGCCCGCAGGATGTTGTGTCAATATGCACAGCAGATGAAAGGACATTATGGGGGAGGGTTTTGTTTTTATTATTTGGTTTCATATTTTTGTTACAATTTTGAGATATTATTGGTTTGTTTTGTTTGAATTGAATCTGTTAATTAAGAAAGAAAATGGGATACGTGGAAATGGATTGAATGAGATGTGCAGTGGGTCTGGGGCGATTTGTTTCGGCCTTCTCTCAAGGCTGCGGAAGCATGGTAGTGCGCATAAGTTTGTTTGAAGTTTTTTCGTTTTTGTATAATTTGTACCTTAATTTCAATCAATGTTTTGTAAATCAATTATCTGTATTTAAATGAATAAGAAGAAAACAAACAACGCTTGGTGAAATGAAGTGCGTAGCAAAACACAAGCACGCTAACATGCTTCCGCGGCCGTGAGAAAAGGCAGAAACAAGCGGGTTAAAACTTGAGGCTTTTGCTCAGGGATTGTTAATGTATTAGACTTCTTTATCTGAGCTTCTCAAGCACAGAGACCGTGTGAACGCAAGCTTCACCTCTTCAGAAACCTAGGAGACGTGGTTATCAAACTCAGGCAAAACAGACGTGGACACAATTCAGGCACAGGCTTATCTGATATATATGATTTCCCCGTATATATAGTGATTTCCGCGCATGGATCCGCATAAATGACAAAAAATGGCGATGGCGATGTCAACTTGTAAAGAAAGACGCGCCTGCGCACACACATATTCAAACGTGCATATCTATAGACTAAACACGTAATATGCATGTGCACGCCGTCAGTGTTTTCACAAAATCACGTTTTCTAAGTTTGCATGGAGATTTCAAACATTTTCAAAACTTGCATCTTGGAACCCATTTCAAAGTTTGCGTTCTCGAGCACCAAACACTGTTGTGCAAATGAACGGCCAGAACGCATAATACGTTTTCTGTTTTTGGTTAAAACTGTGTCGTTTCAGCGGTAATGATCTTTGCAACGGAAGTGAATCAATCAAAAATGTACTTTAGCTGGACAATAACTTTATTCAAGAGCTGCTGTAAAGCCCAAACAATCTCGGTTACTGTAATTTCCTATTATCTATATTGTTAAAAGCGCTATATAAATAAAGGTGACTTGACTTGACAGGTGAATAATTCATAAGAGCTCTGCATGACATGAAATGAAATACTATAAAAAACATTCCTCCCTGCAGGAATATGAGTAACGCTCAATGGCTTGGCCATATGAAGGCCAGAAAATATCACTGGTCCGATCTGCTAGACAGCAGCGAATCTCTTCTCGGTTTAAATGCGAGTGTGTGTGTGTGTGTGCATGTTAGCCAGAGACCAATAGTGTGTGCAAGCGTACCAGCGCTCATGCCTGCCAGCGTAAGCAAGGCGTGGGCAGCAAATATTACTGTCTCTTATCAGCCAACCCACTCCCTTCACCCTTATATCCACAACATGCTCGCGTCCACCGTCTGCCCAAAGATATCAAATCATGCCGTGCATATCCCAAAAAAAGCAGCTCATAAGCCATTCGGCCTCTGTAATATCCCTTTCGAAATGTATTGTTATTTGCCAGCTAAATGCACTGCATTCGACTTCCATGCCGAGTTCTGCGTCTAATACATAATGCAGCAAAAAAGAGTTTAATATACAGGTTTATGGCTCTTAATTTCTTTTTATTAACTAACCACTTGTAAACTCATGTCCGCTGTTCTTTTTTTTATAAATATAGGATTTGTATTAAATCTATATTCATTGAGTCGAATCGAAATCGAATCAGAATCGATACCCAGCCCTAGTGCAAATCCCCACATAAAGCATCTCATTAGCCTGGAAATGCATCGTTATTTGCAAGCTAAATGCATCGTGCCGATGCACTGCATTCGACTTCCATGCCAAGATCTGCCTCTAATACATAATGCAGCAAAGATGTCTGCGTCCTGAGAAAGCGCAGGAGAGGTAACGAGCAAACACAAGAAGATGGAGGCAAGAAGACCGAGATGGAGAGAAGTATTCTGAGTGCTTTTGGGCCTTGTGGGTTTCTCCAGCTCTATGGATAAGTGGCAGAGACGGTTGCACGGTCTCCCTCAATGCAGAACACACACCGAGAGCCCGTGAGAGAGACGGAGAGAGGGAGATGTAAAAATATCAGCTGGATAAATTATGTATTTCAAATGGAATCGTCCAGAAAATGGAGGACAGAAAGGGTGACAAGAGGGAAGCTTTGGCTGTGTTACCTTGACTTCAATACAATAATGATCTCGGTCGCACCATAACTATTTACTAGCCCTACAAACAGTGTATCTTTTCTCTACGCCATGTTTAAAAAAAAAAACTGTCTGTACGAACCCTGGGTTTATAACACTGATAACACAAATGAAACTTTTTTGGTTTTCAAGGACTACAATCAGAGATCTCACTTATCCAACAATATCTTTATTATCGTTCAAATTCTGAAAAAGGTAAACAGATCAATACAAATAAACTTAATAAAACAAAATGGTACAAATAAAGTGCAGCACAAGCAATGACTGTGTTAACTTGGATACTACGACAAAGATATTGCTTATTCCTTATTCAAACTGATAGTTTCTCCCATGAATATATGATTGACCTGAAGAATGAAAGATGTATCATATACTTGGATATTTATATGAGTAATATCACGCTTATAGCCATGTGAAATGGCTCTATATCAATATCAGACGGGTTGCACCGCTGATTTTGTTTGAAAAGGTTGTTTTATCAATAAAATTAAACACTAATTTCACATCGTCTTTCAAAAATGACGCATGCACTTGTCAAGTACCTTTTCATAAATATCACTATTTTCAAGAGCTAAATTAAATTCCAAAATGTCAAATTTAAGTACTTTAAGCACTTTGTACGAACCCTGAAAACCATTAACATGTTTATTTTATATTTAAGTTTACACAGTGCAAATTAAGCACTGAGTTTGGCTGTTTTATAAACTACAAAAACAGTATAGATTTATAATCATAATATCAGTTTTCAATCATATTAAATAATTAGTTCACTTAAAAACTAAAATGCTGTCATCATTTAGCCTACTCGCCCTAAAGTTGTTTCAAACCTGTATGAGTTTCTTCTGCTGAACACAAAGGAAGATATTTTGGCATAAGATTATGAGGTTGATGAACCGCATTGACTTCCATAGTAGGAAAAGAAATACCATGGAAGTGAATGGGGTCCAAACTGTTTGAATACCGACGACATTCTTCAAAATATCTTCCGTTGTGTTCAGCAGAACAAAGAAAGAAACTCTGTAACAACTTTAGGGCGAGTAGGCTAAATGATGCCAGCACTTTAGTTTTTAAGTGAACTATTCCTTTAAGAAATGCCCAAAATTTCAAAATCAGTGAATCCAATTTCCTTCCCATATCAACAGCGTATCTTAACTCAATGCAATGTTTTTAAATTATAACTGTTATAAACCATTAAAATGTTTATTTTTAAGATTTCACAGTGCAAATTAAACATCGAGCTTGTTTTTTTTCCAAAAACAGTATAGATTTATAATCATATCAGTAATTAATCATAGTAAATTATTAGTGACAACATTTTTAAAAATCAGTGCATCCAATTTCCTTCCCATATCAGCTGTTCTCATGCTATTCTTAGGTTTGTTTTCTTTCAGGAACCAACTCTAGCTCACACAACATCTTCCTTTCCATTTCATCCAGGCCAGGACTGAGTTGATAATGGCTTTCGTAGCAACGCTTCATAATTAAAAAGCACCCATTAAAACGTTAAATGTGCGTCCAACTTTCAGAAGCAGCCGAAGGGGTGTAAGCATGAGCTCATTGCGGTAACAGAACAAAGGTCTAACTAGTCCTGTACTGGAAACCTTCCAACTGGGGGAGGAGACCATGGAGAGACCAGCTCGACTACATCAGAAAGCCCCGGTGAATGTGCATGAGGAACAAAGCCAAGAGCTGGACGTATTCCATCAGGAACAGACAATGATGCAGCATAAAAACATGCACGCACAAATAAATAAATCACAGAGGTTGTAGCCGCTATCGCATGGCCTAAAAGTGCGGATTTGAATCTCTGATGGGATATGCAAGGGGGTATTAATAGATGAAACAAATGCAAAAGCCACACTCCAGCGTTTACGGCTAAATAAGTGTTGGAAACGGTCAGAGAAAGAGAGAGAAACATTGAGACAGGCCAATCAAAGAACGGACGTGACTACACCCCCTATTAGCATTACAATGAGCACTTCAGGCATTGTCTGATGAGAGAGAAAATGGGCAAGGTTTCACGCCTCACAGCCACGTCTCAAAGGGGGGGAGGGGGTGCTCTGCCAACGGCTTGCTGAGAGACTCAAAGCACCACAAAACCCAAAAATACATTCAAAACACTGTCTTTCCAAACAAGTCAAACAACACACAATAGAACGAATGGAAAAGTTAAACTAATAAAAATCATTTTACCCTACAATCATGTTAAAAAAAATTTGGGATCAGATTAAATACTATAGTATTATGATTCCAGGCTGAACTACATCAAAAAAAATCCCCAAAAAACAAAGAGTATGAAATCTCACCCTTCTCAGCATCTCATATCCAATACATTTCCAATTACTGGACTAATGGTTTCTTCTTAATCAGCACTTCTGTCATTCCAGCACACAGTACTGAAGAAAAACAACAACAGTAGCCCACACACACAGACACACACTTCCTGTTACCCATAATTCTTTGCAACAAACAGGCCCCGCCCCCTTACCAGAGTCAGAATCTTTCTGATCCCCATTGGCTCCGACGGTGAAGGGCAGCTTCCTCTTAGGAGCTTTCTCTTTCATCTCTTTCACACCATCGCTGCGGTCCAATTTAGGAGTCTTGTTTGACGAGCCTTTGTCTTTATCCTAGGGGAACATGGAAAATAGTGTAAGTTTAATGGGAAACCGCAAATGAGTAAGTGCTCTAGGACAAATATTACTGTCAAAAAGAATAAATGTAGAAGATACAACTATGCAAGCTTTTATGAGTGCTGGGCAACGATGAATTGCATCCAAAATAATAAACGTTTGTTTACATAATATACATGTGTGTGTACTGTGTATAATTATTTTGTATATAAATACACACATTCGCATGTATATATTTAGAAAATTGTGTATATATATGTATATACATGCATATATTTCTTAAATATATACATGCATACGTGTGTTTATATATACAAAATAATTATACACAGTACACACACATGTATTATGTGTAAGCAAACTTTTATTTTGGATGCGATTAATCGTTGCCCAGCTCTAGTTTTTATACATTATTGTGCACTTAATCTTGTATAATCTTTAAAATTGTATAATCTTTATTGGAACTTTTCCCCAACGTCAGGATTTTAGGGTTAAAAATTGTTTATATACTTATATAACGAAAAAAAAAGTATGTTCAAGATGCTGTAGGACATATTTCTGTAAATAAGATAAAAAGTTGGACAGCTACCCCATTTAAACAGATTTTGATTACATATACAGGTGAAACTCGAAAAATTTGAATATCGTGCAAAAGTTCATGTATTTCAGTAATTCAACTTAAAAGGTGAAACTTATTATATAGACTCATTACATGCAAAGTGAGATATTTCAAGCCTTTATTTGTTATAATTTTGATAATTATGGATTATTAAAACCTTTTCACAATATTCTAATTTTGACTTTTTCATAAGCTGTAAGCCATAATCATCACAATTATAACAAATGAAGGCTTGAAATATCTCACTTTGCATGTAATGAGTCTATATAATATATTAGTTTCACCTTTTAAGTTGAATTACTGAAATAAATGAACTTGTGCACGATATTCAAATGTTTCGAGTTTCACCTGTATATAATTATATATATATGGGAAAAAAATCATTGTTCTTTGCTACCCAGTGAAACGATTAAAATAAGATAAATTTCCCCATTTAAAGTGCTGAGGGAACCTTACATGTGTGTCTATAAAAGCTTTCCTAAAGTGACTTGAAGCAACACAGTAGATATTCTGTGTGATAAATACTTAGAAAAATTTGAGGAGGGGTTTGAAACAGTTCCAGACCTTTCACATCAACAACTGGAACCCATCAGAAACCCCCACCATCTTCAAAGCTGCACACACACCCAGTCCTGCCAAAAGCCCACCATTAAAGGCATTCGATATTCAGATCTCAAATACAGCACATTTTGCAGAAACTCCTAGACTACAAACATGCACATCAGCCATACTTAAGAGACACAACACGTACAGGGGAGTTTCATTCTGCCTGCGGTTTCTTACTACTTTACAGCTAGGCCAATTTTCCATGCCGATTGGGGGGTAACAACCATGGAATGGATTTAACACGGTAAAATGTATTAAATGGAGTTGAGAGGAGTTGGGTATCGAAAACCGGGTCCATTTTAGAAGTTATTTATATAGCACATTTCAAACACAATGGTAATTTAATGTGCTTTACATAGACGAACTTAAAATAATCAAAAGAAATAAGAATAATTAAAACAGTTTAGAATAAAAAATAAGATAAAATA
>NW_026606907.1:2060000-2067500 GCF_029890125.1 Rhinichthys klamathensis goyatoka | reverse complement strand
ATTGAATCGAAATCGAATCGAATTGTGAAATTTGTGCCAATACCCAGCCCTAATTAAAATGCTTTAATAATGCCCTCAATAATCAATAAAGATAAGAGGGTAAAAATACCTCTGTATGTATTTTATATATAATTTAATATAGTTAATCAATATAACACGCAGAGTGCCGTTTTTTTCTCCAAATATCAGCACAATAACAAATGTGATATTGGTTTTATACAACATTTCAATAAACAAGAAGTTAATATTAAGCAACACAATATTGCCTGTTTTTTTGCTCTATTTTGCGAAATACGCAAATAGTTTCAATGACTCACTCATTAACATTGACTTAAGTTCTTAATTTTAGTTTAACATTTAAAGTATCTTTTGATTTAAAAAAAAAAATCACATATCAATATTCAACGTTTTATGATGAAAACATCAAACATTATTTATGCATGTGTAACGGCACGTTAAACACATTCATGTCCCTCTGATCTGCATTAAACTGTGTGTAAATAAATCTAAATGCCACTTCAGATGCAGCTTCTGTGTTTCAAAGATGAATTGAAATTTGATTTAATTTGATTGGTGACAGCCCTATGGTCTTATCATATTATTCTAATTTAATTAATTGATTAAATGTAAGAATTTGACAAAAAAGATGATGCATACATTTAATTCGGTGGCTTTATAAAGGTAAAGATGCCCACACGAGGTAAAAAAATCTATTTAAACCTATTGAAAAAAGATCATTTCTGTCACTACTGCGAACGCACCACAACACAGAACATAAAGAATATCAAAACCTTTAGGAGTCAGATTTCCACAGCAGATACTAAACACACTCAACAAAATATCATTATCGAGAAAATCCCAGAAAATATCAAGATATCATTTTTTGCCAATATCGCACACCCCTACGTAGCTCTTATGACATGACTTAGGATAAACCTTATTCATTGGGTTGCTACTTAACAGCTTAGAAAGGTTACAGGAGGTTATACCAGCAGACAGAGAGTGTGTGTGTGTGTGTGTGTGTGTGTGTGTGGATATAAAAGCAATTTTCCTCACCTTCTTCCCACCCTGCTTTTCCACCATGTCGGTGTTGAGTGGGAAGTCCTCCAGCTGGGGGGTTTTAGCACCCCCACCCTTGGGCATCGTTCAGCTATTGCCACGCCAAACCTCATTCACGCTTCCATCGCATCGTCATCGACCGTCTGTGAGACCGAGAGAAGAGAAGCACGCATTAGCACTTTACTGTCAAGCTCCTTTAAAGGTGCAATGTGTAATATTCAGGAGGATCTGAAGACAGAAATGCAATATCATATACATATTATATTTTGAGTGGTGTATAAAGACCTTACTTAATGAAGTGTTTTTTAGCCTAGAATGAGGCGTTTCTCTCTACACACACACATCGACATGTTTCTACGGTGGCCCTGAGTGGACAGACGCGTTTCGTCACTTTGTTGTTCTTGAAGCTAGCTAAAGTCAGCGAATAAAACACTGACACAATGATGAACAAGTAACAATAATATTCGCAATAACATATGGTTTTACTGAATAATCAACTTAACATTTCTTAATTTATCTTGGTAAAGAAACCTCATTGTTTAACTGGCTACTCTCTGCTGTCTCGGACGACGACATCACTTCCTGTCGACCACCGTAACTTCTGTTGGTTGCAATTCGCAAGCTCACCACTAGATGCCGCTGTAAATCACACACTGCACCTTTAACTCAACTCACAATGTTCTCTATATTATCCCATTCTTTGCTTATTTGCAAAGCCATTTAATGCAACAGATCTTCGAAAACAAATAGCATTTAGGGTACAGATTTCATGAGCATTTGGAAGAAATGAGAAATTACATCTGTTAATGATCTACGTACAACTATTAGATGGATGTAAGTAAACTATTCTATTATTAGTCACTATTATTATAGAATCGCCTGATTAGAGCACACTTCAGATTACCATATAATGGGCATTTGGTTATATTTCATTTCAAATTCTCATTTGTATAATAAACATTTCTGGCATTTATAAATTACCATATATATTCTAATGACATGCTATGACAGAGGAGATGACGGCATCTCCCAGATTTTGAATGTGGGGCACATTATAATAACCATTGTTAATCACACACAGAAACTCAAAGATGTGAAAGAGACCGAGGGGTTTAAACAGAATGTCTTATCACTAGAAAAATGTATATTACAGGCATAAATAGTGCTGCTTTTTTCAATAAAGTAACATTTTCTTACAAAATTATATTACTCTGTGCTAAAAAACAACAACATTTTGAATGAAAGATGATTTAAATACTAAAGCTTTATCCCACATTTTAATTGTTTCATGACAAATTACTTTTTGTAACTGACATGAATGCATTGCAATTTATATAAAATCAGTCACCATCGCAATTAGCCTAACTACCAATCAAAATGTTGTGTACTTGACAGCCCTACTGCCAACAAATTGCATCATTTGTCTCCCATTGTGAGGATCTGATAATCTGATAACACTGATCTGCAATCTGTAGTAGAAAACAGTAAAGCAACCGAAATGACTGAAGCTTTTTTTTTTTCATAAGGATAAAATGACACATTCAATATACGTTTTAAATGCAACACCAACACCGTTCCAGAATCTGGATCGTTCCCCAGAATGCATTTGATCCAGTGAAAGCAAGAAAACCATTACACAAACACCAGCCAAGAGTTTGACTGCATTTCCATACACCCCTAGGTATTCGCAAATTCAAGCAAAACCTTAAAAAATACCATTATAATTCAGGACATTTCTGAAACACAGTTTCTTTCCTCTTGTTTACAGCCCAAAAATCAAGCATGGTGATTCAGAAGCTTATAACAAAACAGCAAACTGGACACAGTCATGTACACACACACCGGCAAACCGGTAAGATAAAGATATAAAACACTAAAGCGCAAGTGCACTGCAATTCATTAGTGCTGCAGGGAGGAGACGGCTGCTGCAAGAGATTACAAGGGAAAAATCAATTCGTTATTGCATTGCAAATAGTGCACAGACAACCGATATCGATACAATGAAGTTTGTGCATCAAGACTTTGAAAATATGGTGTTTTGAACAAATGCATTGGTTTAATGTCTATAAGGCAGCACAGTCATCTTTTTCCACTCATTTGGAAACAATTTTTATACTGAAGGTTCCCACAGCACGGCTGTAGATCGAAGATGCCCTGTTGCAATTTTAAATCAAGCATGTGGGTTCACTTTGGAAACAAACTTTCTTTATAACACGCATTCAATTTGCAAGCAACGTCACGTGAAATGCATGCAATCACACCCAAATGTTGTGAAAGTGCACATGACAAGTGACTTAATCACCCTCAACACAGCTCTAGAGGAATTTAACCAAGATGTGTATTAGGGTTGCACAATATTGGAAAAAAACAAAACGTGCATTGCGATATTTTGTTATAAAACAATTTCACCAGATTGCTCTAATTGAACAGAATTAATCATTCTAGAATAATCGGGGTGATTTTGTAGAGTGAATCTGCATAGAAAATTACAAATATAGATAATTGAATTGAAATTTTGAAGTTTTCAGGAAAATCTAACTGTAATCAGGTGCAGAAATGTAAAATAGCACTAGTCTCCACTGTCTAAATGAAATATAATATAATTAATACAGTTTATCTTTTTTAAAAGGTTCAAAAGTCATTTTTTCTCTTTCTCTTTTGTCGTTTGATCACCTTTTATGACACAAACAGCTGCGGGTATATTACGGGTTTTCTTTCTCAATTGTTTACAACACAAAACTGACTGTGTTTATGAGGATACTCGTCGAGACGGGCATTTTGAGTTAGTTTTGTTTGCACGGGTCAGTCTTATGTGTATGGGTAATGATGCTTGGATCAACAAATATTTGTGCATGCTGAACAAAAGGCGTTTCGTGAGGGAAGTTGTACACTATAATTCTCCTTCCATAATGTATGTTTTAGTTTTGTGTGACTGGAAAACTGGCACTCACCACAGCCATCTCTCTATTCAAAGACAGCTATTTATATCTCCAAGCTAACGTACCACACGCGCATACACACAATCCTGCTCTTCTGTTGTCTCCCACACCTCAAAGTGCTCGAAAGGTCTGGCTCTAATGGGGATAAACGAATGTGGTGTGTGGACGAGGCACACAAACATGCCCAAACAATGATCAAAACCACCACAGGCCATTCAACTAGTTTTATATGTTAGCTCAGCTGTGAGATTCACAATTCAACAGGCTGAAGGAAATCTTCAAAAACAGTCCGTACATGAATGTACATGAAGTATAGCTAACGCGTCTGCTTAAGGAATGTGTGTTTTTGTGCACCCTGCTTGTGAACGTGTGTGTGTTCTGCAAGCGTTTCTGCAGGAAAAGAAACGGCACCCAGAGAAGAAACACAATAACATCCATTCCAGAAACACGGCTCATTTCCGCTGCTTTCCAGCCCAATCAAAAGCTGCTGCGCATCTGCCATCAGTGTGGGTGCTTGTGTCAGACAAACCGGGTTTTTTTTTGTGTGTGTTGTTGTTGTTGCCTGCAGCCAGCTGTAATTCATCACATATGAGGTCTACTTTTAGCACTGTACTCTACTGTAGCTGCAGCAGACGACACAAGGCCTAATACTGACTTCTCCCTGCATCCGTTTCCTTCTGCACAAACACACAACAGCAGCGAGAACACACAGTGTGTGCAGGTTTTGACATATTCCCTGCAGCGGTCTCGCATTCGTCTGAATCCCGGCTGATTGTTCAAGAACTTGCACCAAAGCGGACCTCAATTTTCAAGACTGTGCAGGGTTCCAGACTGCGACCAAATTGGTCGCATATGCGACCATTTTTTGAGAATGTGCGAGTTAAAATGTTATGTGGTCGCATTTGTGCGAGTGGACGCTTGAGCAACAGAAGGCCGTTGTATCAGCTGCTGCAGTCCGTAACTTATGTTCAAAATGAACGAGTAGGCTACATCATGAATCCATTTTCCAAACCGTGTTTTTGACTTATTCTGAAACACTACGGTACGCCTATAATAAGTGTTTATATTCGGACTATTTTATCCCGGGGTCGTCTCGGCTGCGGAGTAGCCCAGTGCCTGCGTGACTCGCCATAGACATTAACGGAGAGAAGTTCTGGCAACAGTGTTCTTCCGCAAGACACGTGCAGTTTATTTATTGACGAACGTAGACGTCACGCGCATTGCACACTGATGGTGAAACGCGCCAATTACGAATTCACGAATTAAGGCATATAAAAATGATAAAAATGGTCTCACGAATCACAGAGCCCCTTCCTATACGTCTTTTCAGCGGTTATATGTTCCTCTGTCGAGCGATTACTCTCATGATCGCTCGACAGAGGAACAGGAAATTACATTTACATTTACATTTATTCATTTAGCTGACGCTTTTATCCAAAGCGACTTACAATTACTATACATGTCAGAGGTCGCACGCCTCTGGAGCAATTAGGGGTTAAGTGTCTTGCTCAGGGACACATTGGTGTCTCACAGTGGATTCGAACCCGGGTCTCTCACACCAAAGGCATGTGTCTTATCCCCTGCGCCATCACCACCCCTTATTTATTTACCTTCTGCATTATAAAATGCAGAAGGTAAGGAGTGTGAGATTTCTGCTTTTTGTTACAACTATAAACTTTGATAACGAAAAATCTGTATCATTTTATTATAATACTCTAATCTTTTAAAATGTAATGCATACATTTGAATGTTTAATGATTTTTAAAAGATAAAAAAGATGATAATAGACAGTTAGATTGATAGATAGATAGATAGATAGAATATGATTCAAATGTAAATAGATAGATTGTATATAATTCAAATGTAAAATGCTTAAAATTAAGGATTAAAATTACTGTCCAAATTTGGCAATGATAATTAATATATTACAGGTATTTCTGCTGCAACCCAGAAAGCCTTTGCTAGCCTTGGTCCATTAAAACCACTATTCATCAGCATGCATTGATTAATCCCATGGCATGTAGCAAAAAAAAAAAAAAAAAAGTGCGACCAAATCATATGCTGGTGCGACCAACTGAGAAAGTTGGTAGCACCAGTGCAACCAGTGGAAAAGTTAGTCTGGAGCCCTGCTGTGTATAGAGCGCCCTATGGTTTTCGTGATGCGGAAAACACGCGGAATCCACTCATAAAAAACTGAATTTACAGTAAAACGCGGAATTTCACGGAATTTGTAACATTTATGATAATTAAATAAAAAGCGGGTCACTATACTTAAAATAAATTGCATTATAGATTGGTGTCTGAGAATAGCCTGATGTCGTCATACTAGGGCTGCACGATTTGGGGAAAATGTCATATTGCGATTGAGGTCAATATTGCGATATGCGATTGCGATATAATAAACAAATGGTTTCATGAGTCAACTTGCTTGGTTCTAAAGTAAAATGCACACACAGATTAGTGATGATTCTGAAATGTGTATTTCTCAACTCAAACTAGCAACAACAACTAAATGATTGATAACACCTATAATGATCAATAAGCCATTGATGTCTGGATAAAAATTAATTTAATTTTAATTTAAGTGAACTTCAAACAATCCTCACATAAACCCATAATAAATGTCATATTTACCTGTGCTCTTCCTGTCTAACAGTCTAATTTGTTTATTTCATATAAAATCGCAGTATTTTGCATCATATAATCGCATAGGCTTGACATCGCGATTGCGATATGATTAATCGTGCAGCACTACGTCATACTCAGATGCTAGTCAGAGTGTGAGTCTAATGCTGCTCCATTGGGCTGTGATTATGGGGTGTTTCAACCGAACCAGGAAAGAAAAAGCCTCTGGACTCAATTGGATTGACCGAATCCCGTAGGAAGGACGGCAAAAACATCTTTCCGATCGACAAATGTCATTATCGCGTTTCTCTGTTCCTCTTTTAAAATTAATGCGCTGTCTACATCTTCTATAACAGACGCGATGGCTGAATCTACACATCTCAGTTCTCCAGCGGCGGCCATCTTTGTTGTAAACGAATTCAACCCAAGCGCTCTTTGGTGACGTGGATGATTACGATACTGTTGATCATCTGTCCATCATCGTATAAACCCCGCCCTGATGATTTGATTGGTCCGAACAGGTTTGGTTCGGGCATACTTGCTTCTCAACGGATCAAGTCCAGAGTAGACCGAACTTCCCATCCTTAAATGTTGTGGGCGGGGCTAAGCTCGGCTGGCATCCAGGCTAGTCTGAGAATATTAAACCGCAAAAAAAGACTATTTAAATACGAATCCTGAATCCGGTCTCTGTGTGAATGAATGGCGCAGATGCACAGTTTCATTTACGCGCTGCGTTTTCATCCCGAATGCGTGAACTTCATCTCCAGAGCCGCTCTGAGAGTCGCTTCATCAGCATTTTAACGCTTCATTTGAGAAAAACTATCGTCATTTCATAAAAACTCAACGGTCTTCATGGTAACCCTTCAAAATAAAAGCT